>NW_017670301.1:491500-620298 GCF_001879085.1 Nicotiana attenuata
ATATATATATATATATATTAAAACTATATTTGAGTTATAAAATAAAGTTGTAAGTTTTTTAAATTGATGATTATTGATCCTCTATAGCTAACTCGATCAAAGAAAAAACTTTTTTCATAAAAGTTCTCAATCATTATTTAATATATTCAGTTTTAATTATGTTCCAATTTTATAATTTTTCATTTGTAAGAATGTATAGCCGTTGAAAATTTAAGATTATTCTAATTTTTTTAAAAAATATGTTCTCAAATTCATTCGAGAAGACATAAATAAGGAATAGACTTTTATTCCGATTCTTTAAATATTTATCGAATACGTATTTTAAAAATATGAATCATATGTTTTCTCAATTTATCTTCGTTTAAAGGTTTCAATATTATCCACGTAGTGAGTTTAATTATTAAATTAAAAGAAGAAAATATTTTATGATTATTTATATAACTCTATCAAAACGTGTGTGGGCATTAAAACATAAAAAATTAATAGGATGAACAAATTACTATAAAAACGTGTTGAAATGTAACTGTGTGTATACATATTAATTTAGACATTTTATAAGTCATTTGAAGTCCTAAATATTTGAATTTCCTACATAGTTAAAAAAATTAATAAGCAAACTTTTAATTAATTTTAAAGTTCTAAATATTAGTAAAATATTTACATTACATTTTTATTCAACATGAAATTTATTTTTAAAGAATAAAAATTTAATTATATTTCACATAGAGGTTTCGTACTTTTATTATATAAATTTAGGCTTGTACTCATTTATATGATTAAATAAGGCATCAAATAGTCATTTTTGGTGCTTAGTTGAACATGGATTAATTGTTTTATTGATTAAAATAAGAACTTTTAAAATGCATATTTAATTTGTTTTAGTTTGGACATTATTATATTAAATACTTTTAATTTATAAGTCCCCATATTTTAAGTTTTTAATTGAAAATCAACTGAAGTCACCATATAAGAACGTTCTCATCATAAAGGATTTATGTTCAATGAGAATAGCTTATTTAAGGTAAAATATTTATTGATTTAAATTTCTAAATATTAGGATTTCTTACCTAGATTAATAAGGAAAGATTTAATACTCCTTTGAAGTGCCAAACATATAAAACAATTAAATTCTCATGCAGCGTGAAGTAGGCGAACTTCTATTATTTCATCATGGGTCATATATGACATATTAATTGAAAATAGCTTTTTCCTTCTTTTTTCTTTTCTGAAAAAAATTGATTTCTATCGTTTTCCTGTTAAACTAAGATTTGAGGTAAAATTATTTTTTTCATCCTTCTTTCATAGCACACGAGGTCATCATACAAGATTAATAGTCTAATCTCGCCTTTTAAATTATACTAAAATTGTTGTTTGACTAGAAAGTTTTAAACCCTTTTAGTTAAACCAATTTAATAAATAGATATGGGTAAATCCAAATTAAAAGTAATAAATTCTAGATCCGAAATTGATCAACTTAGACAGTATGGGTCTGCGTCCAAGTTAACAAATGCTGAGTTAATGCTCAATGACTAGTAATTAATACGAGGACGAAAACATACAATAAATGTGATAAATGGCATTAAAGTGATAAGAAGGAATTTGTCACCCACATGTTGGATGAGATAGATGATTCCTTCTTCTGACTACAACGTGTGACAGCAGACAAATGAAGTGGACTATGTGTTCTTGAATCTTGTGAGCTAAAGAGGATATGTGATGGAACCAAACAAGAGAGACAACACTAGCTTTTTGTATATTCCTAATAGTCAACTCTTTACAAGATGTTCTTTCACAAAAGTTCCGATCCCCTTTCTGTTTCCTCTCTCTTCTTATTTATCAGGGATATCCCTAAAACACCCTAAAAAATACAACGGAAAAGGGTTCAAAATGCCCCTACACTATTGGAAAAGGTTTAAAAATACCCTTCATCCACCTATTGGGCTAAAAATACCCCTCCATCCACCTTTTTGGTTCACTTATGCCCTTTGACCGTTAGGTCAATGCTGAATTAAAAATAATTATTATTCTTTTTGTAAAACTTAAAAAAAATATTTTACAAAATATTATCGTTTTTAAACTAATGCATTAGTAGTCCACTAATTTAGTAAAGTCTTCTTTTTTTTTCAGTTTTTACAAAAAACAATTTAGTTTTTACAAAAAAATATTTTTTTTTCCAGTTTTTTTAAAGAATTTTTTTTGTAAAAACTGGAAAAAAAAATCAACNACAAAAATATTTTTCTTTAAAAAAAACTAAAAAACGAAAAAAACTGAAAAAAATGAAAAAAAATATTTTTTTTAATTTTTAAAAAACGAAAATATTTTATTAAAAATTTTTTTTTTCAGTTTTTACAAAAAAAAAATTGCTTTAAAAAACTGGAAAAAAAATATTTTTTGTAAAAATTGAATTGTTTTTTGTAAAAACTGAAAAAAATAAAATAAGAAGACTTTACTAATTAGTGGACTATTGGTGCATTAGTTTAAAAAAACAAAAATATTTTGAAAAATATTTTTTTTTTAAGTTTTACAGAAAGAATAATTATTTTTTTAATTTAGCATTGACCTAACGGTCAAAGGGCATAAGTGACCCAAAAAAGTGGATGGAGGGGTATTTTTAGCCCAATAGTTGGATGAGTGTATTTTTAAGCCTTTTCCAATAATTTAGGGGCATTTTAAACCCTTTTCTGAAAATACAATATGGGAAAATATTCAGTAGAATATTCTTATTCATAATCCTAGGAACATTCTAACAGTTGCAGCCGTTTACCCTCTGCTCGACCTCGGTGCTGGTCTCTCCCCTTGAGCGACTCCTCGCCACTGGACCGCGCTTGGTTTGGACCTCGGCCTCAGTTTGTCCGTCTGCATTTGCTAAACTAGACATAATTTTGACCCATACAGTTAGTCCCTCCGCTTATTGAGGTCGTCCTCTTAGGAGTCCTTGATGAGCGGATTCTATCTGTATCTAATCACAAAATGTTCCGCCACGACAAATGAGCTGAATTGGTCGAGGTCGCGTTGATGACGGTCGGCTCAAAGGTCGTAGTTGGCATGGCTAACATAGGATGACATCATGACCACGCGCATCATCATTACTCATCTTCCCGATGCAATGCGTCATTTCCAGCGCCTCTGTTGCTTCGATCTTAGTGTCAGTGACAGTTTCTTGCATCGATCTTGGTGTCGGTGACAGTTTCTTGCATCGATCTTGGCGCCATAATACCTTATAAATAGGGGAAGGGAGATTAAAAATGAGAGTTTTTGAACTTCATACTCATTTGGCACTTTGCTAGTTCTTCTGCTTCTTCTCTAACCCTTGCTTCCGATTCACTTCTGCTTTTCAGCTACAGCTTTCCCGTTGATCATACACTTCCCGTTGATACCCTTCTTCCGGTTCTACTGTATACACGTTTCTGGCAGAAATGACAAACTCACTTCACACTTCAGGTTTCTGGCAGAAATGACAAACTCACTTCACACTTCAGATATAGTTTCCGATGCCACTCCTTTATCGGTAGCTATGCCCTCCGATAGCGGAAAAAAAATGTTGCGGAAGACGAAAGTTTTCCTACCGTGGAGGAGATAGTTCCTAGGAAACCGTCGGTCAGAAATGACTTGCAGAAGGAACCTGATCTTGCTCCTGAGCAGGTACTATCAGTCATGGGGTCGAAGAAAATATCTGACCTGCGATCTAAATTTCGTATTCCTGCTTGCGTCGACATCGTTCCGACGGGGAACGACTCAATACAGGTTCACTGACCTGGGTATTGCGCTTTCTACCAATACCCATTTTTGGTGGGTTACTCTCTTCCTCTTTCCCCACTTGCTGAGGAGTTCTGTCGCTTTTATGGCGTCTGCCCGGCACAGCTTTCCCCTTACCTATATAAAGCCTTTTTGATGTTGGCGAAGTTCGTAGAGTTGGCTGGTTGCGAAGTCTCCATTTGTCATCTGCTGCACCTCTTCACGCCTAGTTTCTATAGAGGCACGCTGATTCATCTCCGCCAGCGTAGGACTAAAAGATTGGTGACAGGGATGGATGATAAGGTGAACCGCCGATTCTGGTACAACTACTTCTTCGTCAGGACTGAACACGTAGTGGCGGACCCAGCCGGGTTCCCAGAGCAGTGGAACTTCAATCGTAAGGGCCTTTTACCGTTCGTCATGTGTTTTGTTTATCCCTCCTCTTTTGTTTCTGACTTGCTCATGTCTTTCTACTTTCAGCTGGTAAACGTCCACCTCCCCTGGTTCCTGACATCGAAGACTGGGTGGCTCGCGTCATACCTCATACTGTGGGGATTCGCGGTTGGTTGTCATTTAACAGACGGTTCGGTCCCAAGTCTTTTACTAGTGAGTCCGATTTCCCTTTCTACGTCCATTTCGCTTTCGTTATAGCTTACCACTGTCTTGTCGGCATTTTCGTTAAACATGATTTTCTTTTTGCGCCAGGTCGGCGAGCTTCTAAGAAGACGAAGGCTCCGGTGCCCGCGTTCCGCCAGGCAATCGCATCGGTTGGAATGCAATTTGTACTAGCTGAATCTATACGAGAGAATCAAACTCTAGCTCTGCCGTTGGGTGATTCCACCCTACAGGCAGCCGTCACGTCGGTTAAGACCTCTGATTACCGCGTCCTGCGCCTAATTGATGAGTCGTCTCATGACGAGGGGGAGGCGGTATCGAGGAAAAGCCGGAGGGTGGAGACTGGAAGGGTTGATGTTGCTGATACCGAGTCGGAAAGGCCCATTGTTTTGGACGTGGAGGCGGTGCCTTTACTGGGCATTGAGGTTGCTCCCACGCCGGCTATCGTCATGGAGGGAGGGCCGTCAGAGGTCGAAGGGACCTATATCAGAGGGGAACCTGCACGAATAGCCGGGGTCAACTTATCATCAGCGGACGGAAGGGATAAAACCATCCTCGTAGAAGATGATGGGTCGGGCTCTGATATCGACCCTGAGGAGGTGCGTGCTTTTGAGGAGAGGGTCACCCGAGTGGAGATAAGGACGGAGGGGCCTGATCGGCACATAGTCATTCCCGTGGATTACGATCTCTTGGCTTACTCGGAACAAGTGGTGCCGCCCTTCGCTCTTCTGTGTGCGGATTCTGAGAAAAGGACGCTGCAGACGCTGAGGGATGAGGATCTGTCGTTGGGTATATCTGGCATGGCCTTGCGAGTGAGTTTGATTTTCCCATGTTAGTTAATTTATTTCGTATGTGTAATTTGTTTCCGCTGACCTGTCTTCTTTTGTATGTCAGACCTTCATCATGGAGATTGAGCGTGATCGGCGAGAAGAGCGAAGGACGGCCCTCTTCAAGAAGATGGTGTCCAAGTACAGAGAGTACCATTCTAAGCACCGAACGCTAGTTGATTTTCTTAACCAGGACGTCCAGTTCCAGATGCTCCGTGATGGGCTCAAGCAAAGATGAGGAGTTGAGGGAGAAAAACGAAGAGCTTATGAGGGCCATCGGCAGATGTAACGTGCTTGAGGGGGCGTTGAAGGCTAAAAAGGATGAGCTCGAGGTGAGCAAGGGAGTGACGACCGAAAATACTGACCTTCACGCGCAGATGGCGTCTTTAAGGGTCGAGCTAGAGTAGAGTGAAACAAGGGTCGTCAACTTGCGGGATGAGTTAAGCACCAGGGTTGAAGTGTTGGGTCGAGCCGAGAAAGTAAGAATGACCGTTGTGGCGGAGGCGGCAGCCCCAGGGGACGCCCTTCATGTTTGCAGGTCTGAGCGAGCTACTGAGACGGAAACTTCGACGCTCAAGGAAGCGAGATTTGAGGAGAGGATTGGGGGTTTGGAGGTGGAGCTGTCTCAACTGAATGAGCAGGCTGTCGCCCTAAGGGCCGAGAAGGCGCATGTGCAGGCTCAACCGTCCACTTCTCATACTTTTGTCGCTCCCGGTGTGTCACGGAGTTGTATGAAATATGGGTTCATGTTGAGTCCCAACTTGACATATATAGGTCTTTGAAGACGGCTGGGAAGACTTCCGAGGTTGAATTTGAGGATGTTCGTGTTAAGGCGCGTGCAACTCGTGACGCCTGTGGTTATGATCCCGGTACGCCCGGAGGAGACGATGATGAAAACACCTTAGATAGGCTTGCCTCCGACCCTTGGTACGATGATGAGTATGTCGATGACGTTGGTGATGAGGGGGATGATGTGGCGTGAAGCCTTTGTACTTGATTTTTGCTTTTTTGTGTTTTGCTGTTTTTGTGGGGGCGTCTTTCCAGCCCTTTGTAAAAATGTATTGGAATGGAATGATTGAAATGAAACAGTTGTCTTTTGTTGTGTATTTCTAGCTCTTCTTTCTCCTCTTTTTATTTCGTTGTGAGTTCTTTTGCAAAAAAGTTACTGACTTTCGGTTTGATTCGAACGAGGTCGAATGTAGAACGATTCGAACGAAGTTGAATATAAGTTAATTCGAGTGAGGTCGATTGTAGAATGATTCGAACGAGGTCGAATGTAGAACGATTCGAACGAGGTCGAATGTAGAACGACTCGAACAAGGTCGAATGTAAGTTAATTCGAACGAGGTTGAATGTAAGTTAATTCGAACGAGGTCGAACGTAAGTTAATTCGAGTCACGTCGAATGTAGAATGAATCGAACGAGGTCGAATGTAAGTTAATTCGAGCGAGGTCGAATGTAGAATGATTCGAACGAGGTCGAATGTAAGTTAATTCGAACGAGGTCAAATGAACGATTTAAACGAGGTCAAATGTAAGTTAATTCGAGCGAGGTCGAATGTAGAATGATTCGAACGAGGTCGAATGTATATTGCCTTTGTGTTGGTGTGATGTGCAAAGTTGGTGGAGACATAAGAAATAATGCTTTATCATGGGAGAATATTACATTTCTCTTTGGTCCGTACATACATTCAAGGAGTCCCAGTCTATCTAGTCCCTTCATCCTCGGCCTAAAGAGGTAGCCGATAGGCGGGGCAATGAACTAAACACCTAAACTCCGAGACGCCCCCTTCGTCGCCTCATTAAAAACCTCCTCGAGAAAACCCAATTGGGACAAAATTCGGGTGAGGGAAAAAGAGTACGACTTAGAGAACGTCCATCTTCAGAAGTTGAAGTATTTGAGGTGGGCGACGTTCCAATTGTTTGGTAGTAGTTTTTCCTCCATTGTTTCTAGTTGGAATGACCCTTTGTTTGCTGTTGCCGTGATTTGGTATGGTCCGTACCAATTGGTTCCCAGTTTGCCTTCCCGTGGGTCTTTGCTCGCTTGTGTTTTGGCTTTGAGTACATAATCCCCTACCTTGAGTGGTCTGACTTTGGCTAGTACTGTTCTGCTTGTTGTTTTTGAGCTATCATTCTTACGTAGGCCATGTCTCTTCGTTAATGTGTTTCGTCGAGGTCTTGCTTTCTGCTTTCATCATTACTTGGTCCGCTCTCATTGGAGAATTTTAAACTTGGCTCCCCGACTTCGACAGGTATCACTGCGTCAGTCCCGTAGACTACAGAATATGACGTTTCTCCTATGCTTGTTTTTGGTGTGGTGAGATATGCCCATAGCACTTCCGGTAGTATTTCCAGCCACAGTCCCTTGGCGTCCTCAAGCTTCTTCTTCATGATGTTCAGTATTGTTTTGTTGGAGAATTCCGCCTGACGTTGCCTACAGGATGATATGGCGTGGAGAGTATTCGCTTGATGACATTTCTCAAAGAACTTGGCGGTCTTTGTTCCAGTGAACTGGGGTTCGTTGTCACAACTGATTTCTTTGGGGATCCCGAAGTGGCATATGATGTTTCTCCATATAAATGTGATAACTTCCTGTTCGGGTATTTGGGCGAATGCACCTGCTTCTAGCCACTTGGAAAAATAGTCAGTTAAAACTAAAAGAAATCGTATATTACCTCGTCCCGCTGGAAGGGGTCCGATGATGTCCATCCCCACTTGATGAATGGCCAAGGCGATGTGACGAAGTGGAGGTGCTCGCCCTCTAGGTGGATCATTGGAGCGTATTTTTGGCATTGTTCACACTTTCGGACGAAGTCGGCGGCTTCCTTTTTCTTGGTGGGCCAGTAATAGCCGGCCCGTATGAGGCATCTAACGAGGGCTCGATTACCAGTATGTGCCCCGCAGTGGCCTTCGTGTACTTCTTCGAGGACGCACCTAGTTTGGTTTGGTCTTAGGCACTATGCCAAGGGACCTCCGAACATTCTTTTGTATAGCACATAGTTGATGATGTTGTATCGTGCCGCCTACATTCAAAGCTTCTTGGCTTCTTTTTTGTCGGGTGGGAGCACTCCGTCCTACAAATATGACATAATATGGTTGCGCCAGTCCCAAGTCAAGTTTATAGTGCGTACCTCAATTTGGTCTATCGACGAACGGAGGAGTGTGGCCACGTTTTCTTTTCCGCTTATGTTCTTGGTGGCCACTGCTAATTTGGCAAGGCCGTCTGCTCCGATGTTTTGTGCTCGAGGTATCTGGTCGAGTTGGCACTCGTCGAACTCGGGCAGTATCTTATGAATTTTTGCCTGATATATTTATAGCCTTTGTTCTTTTATTTGGAAAGTCACCGTGACTTGGTTGATGACGAGTTGTGAGTCACATCAGAGGATGACTCGCCGTGCTCCATACTTGAGAGCTAGTTTTAGTCCTGCAATTGCGGCCTCATACTCGGCCTCATTGTTAGTCATGTTGGATACCGTATGGAGTGGCGAATGACTTCGCCCGTTGGGACCTCGAGCACGAGTACCAGTCCGGATCCTGCCGCATTGGAGGCACCATCGGTGTACAGGACCCATAGGTTGTGTAACTTGGGAGAGGTACGGGCAACTTCCTGCTCGGCCTCAGATGTTATTTTGGCGTTGAAGTCGGGAAGTACTTGCAACTTTATCGCCGTTCGCGGCTGATATGTTATATCGTGCTCGCTTAATTCGATGGCCCACTTGGCCAATCTACCCGACAACTCGGGTTTATGTAAGATGCTTCTTAGGAGGAAGGTCGTGACTACCGAGATGGGGTGGCATTGGAAATAGGGTCTCAGCTTTCGTGAAGCTACGATTAATGCCAGGGCCAGTTTTTCGAGGTGGGGGTACCTCGTTTCGGCATCAACCAGGGTTTTGCTAATGTAATAGATTGGAGATTGCGTACCTTTGTTTTCACAGGCCAAGACTGCGCTTACTGCGACGTTTGATACGGCCAGGTAGATTAAGAGACGTTCGCCTGGTTCTGCCTTGGCGAGTAATGTGGGTGAGGACAAGTATGCCTTTAGTTCTCTTAGGGCATTGACGCATTCAGAATTCCACTGGAGTCCATTGTCCTTTTTGAGAACGTTGAAGAATTTGTGACATCTGTTAGAGAATCGTGAGATGAACCTCGACAGGGCGGCTATACAGCCGGTCAACTTCTGCACTTGTTTCTTGTTGGTCAAAATTTCAGGTATTCCCTCTATAGCCTTGATTTGGTCGAGATTGACCTCGATGCCTCTTTGTGACACCAAAAATTTTGAGGAATTTTCCCGAGGTTACGCCGAAAGCACACTTCTCGTGGTTCAGCTTCATGCCGTATCATCTGAGTATGTCGAAGGCTTCCCTCAGGTGGTCGATGTGCTCATCTTTTCTTTTTGATTTGACAACATGTCTTCTATGTAGACTTCCATCGCTTTGCCGAGTTGCTCTTTGAACATCTTGGTGACCATCCTTTGATACGTCGCCCCTGCATTTTTTAACCCGAACGGCAAGACTCTGTAGCAGTACGTCCCTTGGTGGGTGATGAAGTTTTTTTTTGTTGGTCCTCCTCCTCCATGAGGATTTGAGTGTAGCCTGAGTAGGCGTCCAAGAAGCTTAATAGCTCGTGTTCTGTTGTTGCGTTGATGAGTTGATCGAGAAGGAGTCTTTCAGGCAGGCTTTGTTTAGGTCCATGAAGTCTACGCACATGCGCCATTTCCCATTTTTCTTTTTCACCATGACCACGTTAGCGACCCATTGGGGGTATTTCAACTCTCGAATGGAACCGTTGGTTAGCAATTTTTCTACTTCTTCGTGGACGGCATCGTTGATTGCAGCATTGAACTTTCTTCTGATTTGTCATACCAGCGGGTAGAGTGGATCGACATTCAGCTTGTGTGTTGCAATGTCTTCCGGGATATCTGGCATATCTACATGGGAGAAAGCAAACAAATCGGCGTTGTTAGTTAAAAAATTATGGAATTTACCTAGTTCTGTGAGTTTGTGGCCGATGTAGGATTTTTTGCTGTGGTCGCTTGCGTCCAGCTGGACGGGATCGAAGTCTTCCACTGTTGACCCTGTGGCTTCCACGACGTCGAGGTCTCTGACGACGTCTGTTTGTTCGTCGGGCTCGGGCCCCGACTTCGGTAATTGCTATGCTCCTAAGTCTTCCTCTTTTAACTGTTGAGTGTATGTGCAATCTTGGGCGATGCGGTAGCATTCTTGAGCTTTGCGCTGTTCAGCGCGGATGCTGAATATTCCCCATAGGGTAGGGAACTTGATGACCTGATATAAACTGGACGGGATGGCCCTTATGGCGTGTATCCAGGGTCGCCCTTAATGGCGTTGTAGGTTGTGTCTTGGTTCATGACATGGAATGTTGTTTCCAGGGTGACGCCCCCGGCCAAAACGGGCAATGTTATCTCTCCGGAGGTTCATTCAACTACATTGTTAAAACTTGTTAGTGTTATACAACGTGGTACTATCTTATCCTTGAGTCTCATTTTTGTGAGAACTCGGAGGTGGATAATACACGCACCGCTCCCGTCGTCTACCATGATTCTTTTTACATCGTTATCTGAAATTCGTGAAGTAATGACAAGAGAGTCGAAATGAGGAAAGGTCAAACCATGGGTATCCGACTTGTCGAAGATGATATTGTCTTCAAGGTCATCATACTGTTCATGGGTGATCGATCGCTTTAATTTGTGTGTGGTGGTGAACATCATATGGTTGATTGTTGCTTCATCGCCTCTGCCGATGATCATTTGTATGGTGCGGGCGGGGGAGGGTGGCTTTGGGGGGCCTTGATGCGGTTCTCGTCCAGGGGCGAAATTGGCTCTCCCTCGATCGCTCATCAGCTCCTTTAAATGTTCTTGGTGGAGCATGTTCACTACTTCTTGTCATAGGGCTATGCAATCCTCGGTCTTGTGGCCCCGTTCCTGATGGAACTCGCATAGGGCATTCGACTTTCTAGAATTTGGGTCCAACTTCATCTTCTGTGGCCATTTCACCTTGGGGTCGAGCTTCTCCAGGGCGTAAACTATTTCTGAAGGAGACACACAAAAATTGTGAGCAGATAATAATTGAGCCATACCTCTTTCGTTTTGTTGAGTTCCCGTTTGTAGCCGGGACGCCCCTTCGGTTTGGTAGGGAGATAATGGGATGGTTGCTCTGTTGTATGGTTGGTGCCTTTCCTAATTGAGGCATGGGCCTGCGCGATCTCTTCGGCTGTCATTTTGACGATCTTTCCTTGATTCCATTTGGACTGTCGTTAGCCGTTGGGTCGGACCATTGAGGTCGTCTTCATCTGCCCTCACCTCGGCACAGTAAGCGTTGTGAATTTCTTCCCAAGTGGTAGGAGGGTATTTCATGAGTCTGCTTAATAATTTTCTGGTCGCCCTTGACCCATTCCTGTTTAACCCGTTTTGAAAGGTCGCTACCGCCATCCCTTCTGTTACGTTTGGTAGGCTCATTCTTACTATATTGAACTGGGCAAGGAAGTCCCCGAGTCCTTCGCCAGGTTACTATTTCACGGCAAATATGTCATTCACTCTGGTTTCTACTTTCTTGGCCCCGGCATGGGCGATGACGAACTTATCGGCAATTTCTTTGAACGTCATTATGGAACGTGCTGGTAATTGTGAGTACCATGTTAAGGCTCCCCCTGTTAGGGTTTTGCCGAACTTCTTCATCAGCACCGACGGTACCTGCTCTTTCGAGAGGTCATTTCCTTTTACCGCTGTGATGTAATGAATGATATGGTCTTCAGGCTCCTTTGTGCCGTCGTATATTTTCAGATATGGTGGCAAATTAAAAGTTTTGGGTATGGCATGTGGGGCTACCTCCTCGTTGTATGGCTGTTCCACGAATCGACCAATGTCCCGTTTTGGCAAGAGTTTCTTGGCACCTGGTATCTTATCAACTCTTTCTTGTTGCTCCCTCATTTGGTCGTTGAGCGCTTTATTCTCATTCTCCATTTTTTCCATTTTCTTTAGAACAGCTACGAGGGCATCGTTACCTGCATCAACAACGGTGTGAGGGTTACCTGTTGGGGGAGGAGCGTGTTGCTCGTTGATGGTTATTGGGGTGTTAACTCGTGCGGTGTTCCTATTCGCTCCTTGAGCGGGTTTATCGAGTATACTTCTTAGGGTACTTGTCAGCAACGCCTACAATAACTTTTTCACAGCGGGCCACGCTTCTTGCACATTGGACATGGAAGCTCCCTTCTCATTTGAAGCGGTTACGCTCCCATGAGGAGGGGGTAAATCTCTTTGCTTGGGTGAAACGCTCGGCGTCACATTCTCCTAGTCTTCCCTATCCACCTCGTTGTTGGTGCCTAGGAGATTGGTAGTGACACCCATCACTACTTTCAGTCTTTCCTCTCTTTTTCCTGCCATTGTTAGCTTGTGCAAGCAAGAAAAAAAAACTTTTGTTGTTTTTTTTAGATCTAGAAAAAACTAAACTTTTAACAAGGAATTCCCCATAGACGGCGCCAAATTGTTTGACCAGAAAGTTTTAAACCCTTTTAGTTAAACTAATGTAATAAATAGATATTGCTGAGTCCAAATTAAAAGTAATAAATTCTAGATCCGAAATTGATCTACTTAGACGGTATGGGTCTGCGTCCAAGTTAACAAATGCTGAGTTAATGCTCAATGACTAGTAATTAATACGAGGACGAAAACATACAATAAATGCGATAAATGGCATTAGATGTGATAAGAAGGAATTTGTTACCCAAATGTTGGATGAGATGGATGATTCCTTCTTCTAACTACAACGCGTGACATCAGACAAATGAAGTGGACTATGTGTTCTTGGATCTTGTGAGCTAAAGAGGAATATTATGTGATGGAACCAAACAAGAGAGACAACACCAGCTTTTTGTATATTCCTAATAGCCAACTCTTTACAAGATGTTCTTTCACAAAAGTTCTGATCCCCTTTCTGTTTCCTTTTTCTTCCTATTTATCAGGGATATCCCTAGAAAACCCTAAAAAAGTACAATATGGGGGAATATTCTGTAGAATATTCTTATTCATAATCCTAGGAACATTCTAACAGTTGCAGCCGTTTACCCTCTGCTCGACCTCGGTGCTGGTCTCTCTATTTGAGCGACTCCTCGCCACCGGACTGCGCTTGGTTTGGAACTCGGCCTCAGCTTGTCCGTCTGAATTTGCTAAACTAGACATAATTTTGACCCATATAATTGTTCCTCCTAATTCAATGTGTGAAATTGTAAAACCAATGAGAGGAACACGAGCTCAACATGAGCTCCAATGTAGGAATCAGAGGATGTACAGAAAGGAAAGGAACGGAACTGAAGTTTCTAGAAAATGAGCTGAGCTCTTCATTATATCAACTCAAAGATGGAAAATGTAATTAGTTTTCCTACTTATAGAACATGTACTAATAACTAGACTAACCAACTAACTAATGACATCTGTCACTTACCATTTGAAAGCTCACTAACTATTCCACTAACTACATTGTAAGAAATGAATAAAATAATAAATACAATACAATGAGTAATCTCACTGCCAACTTGCCAAGGAGTGTGGAATATTTGATCCCTGTCAAGGACTTGGTAAAAACGTCGGCTAATTGGTTATTAGTGGAAATGCGGTGTAAAGAAATCAATCCTTCCTGCAACAGGTCTCGTATAAAGTGGCAGTCCACTTCAATGTATTTCGTACGCTCGTGAAACACGGGATTCCTTGCTATGTGTAGGGCAGCTTGGCTGTCGCAGAATATAGGAATAAGCAAGGATAGAGTAACAGTTAGCTCAGTAAGAAGCCTGGCAAGCCAAACAAGCTCTCCAACAACCATCCTAGCTGACCTATACTCAGCTTATGCAGAGGATAAAGAAATGGTGGACTGCTTCTTAGATTTCCAACTAATAGGACTATCCCCAAGTAATACAATGTATCCACTGACTAATTTTCTGGATTGGGGACAACTTGCCCAATCTGAATCACAGAAGGCTTTCACTGTGTAGTCTGCATCATTAGTAAGAAAAATTCCCAAGGTTGGGTCACCTTTCAAGTACCTTAGGACATGATATGCAACCTTCAAATGTGGCTCCTTGGGACTTTGCACGAACTGACTAAGATGTTGTACACTATAAGCAATATCGAGCCTAGTGTTAGTGAGGAAGTTGAGATTCCCAATTAGCTTCCTGTAGTAGGAAGGGTCTGTTAATAAGGCTCGTTCATCAGCTTTCAGCTTCACAGATGAATCTAGAGGAGAATTCATAGGAGGACAATCTATACATCCAAATTCTTTCAAAAGATCCATAGTGAACTTCTTCTGTGACATCAACACAACTTTGTCTGTGTATTGGACCTCTAAGCCTAGGAAGTAGTGAAGCCTCCCCAGGTTTTTTATCTTGAATGTGTTGTGCAGAAAGTTCTTCAAAGACTCAATCTCTTGCAAGTGAGTATATGTGATAAGGACATCATCTACATAGACATCCACAAACACTACTGATCCTTTAACCTTCTTATAAAACAGGGAGTAGTCAAGCATTGGATGAGTATACCCCCTAGAACATAATTCTTCAGTTAATTTCTGATACCACTGTCTGCTTGCTTGTTTGAGCCCATACAAGGACTTGTTTAATTTGCACACTAAACCTGGCCTCTCCACAACCAGCCTTGGTGGCACCTCCATGTACACCTTTTCATGGAGATCTCCGTGGAGGAATGCATTTTTGACATCCAACTGTAAAACTTGCCATCCTTTCTTGACTGCTGTTGTAATCAAAGCTCTCACAGTTGTCATCTTCACTACTGGTGAGAAGGTCTCTATATAATCTATCCCAGCCCGCTGTGTGTAACCCTTCACCACTAATCTTGCCATAAACCTTTCTATGTTTCCATCTGCTTTATGTTTGATTTTATACACCCTTACACCCTATTGCCTTCTTTCCAACCGGAAGATGAACTAAATCCCAAGTCTTATTTGCATATAATGCTTGGAATTCTTGATTCATTGCTGCTTGTCAAGCAGGTTTCACAACAGCTTCCTCAAAAGAACTAGGTTCACATTCATGTGAGGCAATGTCCATCAAGTGTTGACAGTTAGAACTTAGCGCATTAAGGGAATTATAATGAAGTATGGGTGTAGAAGTAGTAAAAGAAAAGGATGATGTGCTTTGGCTATCACTAGAAGATGGGGACTTGTCATGGTGAGCATCCTGTAATTTAGGAATTGTATACTCATAGTCTTTAAGGTAAGTAGGAATTTTCAGGGTTGTGGAAGGTCTACTCTGATCTGAAACTAAGATGTTTTGGTCTTGAGTAAAGACAGTTGGACTATCAGCAACAGGAAAAGTTCCTGATGTCTGTCTGTCCAAGGGTGACCGAGAAAATGTTGAGTTATTATCAAAATAAAGGGGTTGAGGTGACATTGGATCTGATTCAAACAATTGCTCATTCCTAGACAAAGTCCTTGGTGACACTTCATGGTGATTTTCAGTCACTGAGTGTGGAGTGACTCCTATATCATTGGCAAGAAAGAGCTCATCTGATAGATGTGATCTCATTTGAGGAAATGAAGGGAATACTTTACTAGGACTAGTAGACAAGGCAAATGGGAACACATTTTCATAGAATACTACATCTCTTGAGACACTTATTTTCTTTGTGGCCAGATTTAGTACCTTGTAACCTTTTTTCCTAAAGGGATATCCCACAAAAAATGAGGAGTGGATCTTGGTTCAAATTTATCTTTGTGAATTTTGAGGTTAGTAGGAAAACATAGGCACCCAAAGCTTATAAGATGGGAATAATTTGGTTTCTTCAGGTACGATAGTTCAAATGGGCACTTAGCTTTGAGTGATGATGAGGGTAATCTGTTTATCAAATAGGTAGAGATCAAGATACACTCTCCCCAATATTCATGGGTAATTTAGATTGATACAAGAGTGCACTGGTTGTTTCTAGCAGGTATTTGTGTTTTCCTTCCACCACTCCATTTTGCTGTGGTGTATATGGGCATGTTTTCTAATGTATGATGCCTTTTGATTGGAAAAATGAGGTGGCTTTAAAACTAGTTAATTCAAGGCCATTGTCAGTTCTTATAGTTTTGATACTGGTGTTGAATTGGTTCTCTATCATGGCAGAAAAAGGCCTTGATAGTATGCAGGGCATTGCTTTTACAGCTCAGCAAATGAGTCCATGTGGACCTGCTGTAATCATCCACAAGTGTGATGAAGTACTTATATTTGTTATGTCCTGTAACATGATAGGGACCCCATAAGTCAATGTGTAACAACTCAAAGATCTTAGTGGTTAATGTTGTTCTTTCTTGGAAAGGCAATCTGGTTTGTCTTGCCATTGGACAAATAGGGAAAAGAAAAGGTTGTTTGGGTGCAAAAGTAACAGGTATAGAAGAGATTCCTTTCATTTTGACAAAAGGTACATGTCCCAATCTGTTATGCCTCAAGAGATCAAGCAAGTTCTTTGTAGTTGAGGAGGCCTCAGACAAACAAAAATCACTTTTAATGCTTGAGTTGTTTACAGAATGATGCATATGTGAAAATGAACTATTCTCACTACTACTATGAGATGGAACAACAAAAGTAGATGCAACAGGGATGGTAGAATGTGGCTTATTAGTACTAGCTAAACGAGGAAGAAAAAATGAACTAGATGTGTTAACTACAGAGTATACCTTATCTTTATTTGTAGTATGACATGGAAAAGATGCACTAGTTGAATCAGGGGAAGTAGAACCAGTGTTGTAGTTGTCTGAACAGTGGAAGTATAGACCAGTCTTGATTTTACCAATCTCCAGTGGCCTCTTCAGTGAAGGGCCCTATAGAAGGATGCAGACAAACTTGGTAAATATCACAATACAATCAAGTTGTACTGTCAGGGAATGAATTGATATCAAATAACTTGAAACTGGGCACAAAAAGGACCTTTATGAGACTAAACTTAGGACTAAGGATTACGTCACCAATTAGTGTCACCTTTACTTTGTAACTATTAGGTAGGGTAACTAGGTAGGGATAAACTAAGCTTCTGATGTTGGTTAGTAATGATTATTATATGTCATATGGTTTGTGTCTCCAAAGTCAAGTATCCAAGTGTCAGCACTTGAATTGGAATTCTCACACAATTGATCACTAAAATCAAAACGAGTAGAGGATGTTGAGATACCTATAAAATTCACAGCTCCTTCATTTATGGTGTTGTTTCCGAATTTGTCTCCTCTTCCTTGAAAGCTCTCCAAAATGATGAGTAGCTGTCCATATTGCTCCTTAGTTAGGTTGTGCATCGTTCGACCTTGCCCCTGACTCTGAGAGTTATTTCCATCATCTTTTACTGCAGCTCCTTCACTTGATGACCCAAGCACATTTCCTGCAATCCTTCTTCCTTTATTGAATTTGAAGTTCTGTGGGAATCCATGAAGCTTATAATACTTTTCCTTAGTGTGCCCTGCCCTTTTGTAGTACTCACAGAACAATCGAGGTCTGTTAGTGAACTGATTTCTCCTATATCCATTATTTGTGTTGTTGTTCCACTGCCGAGTGTAGTTTGTCCTGAAATTATTGCTTCCTAATCCATTTGCATTCAAGGCAGCATAATCCATCAAAAAGTGAATGCTTGTCTTAACTTCCCTTTGCTTTTCCTCCTAAATGAGAATAGAGAAGGCCTGGGCTATTGTTGGGAGTAGATTCATCATCAAAATACTTCCTCTCACCACAGTACACTTCGTTTAGGCCCATCAAAAATGGGATTAATCTTCCGTCCTGCTCAGCTTTGTGCATGTTCTCTTTAGCTCCACATGTGCATTTACAAGCACACTTAGCATGTATGTTCAGTGTATTGAGTTCCTCCCAAAGCTTCTTCATTTTTGTGTAGTATCCAGTAATGTCCAAATTTCCTTGACTCAAATCATTTATCTCCTTCTGGAGCTGATACAACTTAGCACCATTGGTTTGATCATACCTGTCTTCCAATTCCTACCAAAGTTCCATAGCATCATTGACATATTGTAGGCTGTCTGCTAAGTCTTTAGACAATGAGTTTAAGATCCACGAGGTCACCATGTCGTCGCATCGTTCCCATTGATCGAGGGTACTAGAATTGGGATCTGGTTTCTTGCATCCGGTGATGAAGCCTACTTTGTTCTTCACGGAGAGTGCTATGAGGATTCCTCTTCTCCAGGATCTATAGCCAGTTCCGTCAAAAGCCACCGGCACTAACATAGATCCGGCACTCTCCGACGGATGCATGTACAGCGGACTCGTAGAATCTAGGGTTGTCTTATCTGTCACTGGAATTTCGTCATCTTCATCCATAATTTGGTTCAACAAAGTTGAAATCGTTGTCGGCAAAACTGAATTACTGAGGTGAATCGACTAATTGATCGATTCTTACACAGGAACCCTAATTCCCAAAAACAACGAACAATTTCTTTATGTATAAATAGAAATAATTGAAATACGAAGGAAGAAGGCTCTAGGACTAATGCCTGCGCTCTGATACCATGTGAAATTGAGGAACACGAGCTCAACAGGAGCTCCAATGGAGGAATCAGAGGATGTACAGAAAGGAAAGGAACGGAACTGAAGTTTCTAGAAAAGGAGCTGAGCTCTTCATTTTATCAACTCAAAAATGGAAAATGTAATTAGAGTTCCTACTTATAAAACATGTACCAATGACTAGACTAACCAACTAACTAATGACAGCTGTCACTTACCATTTGACAGCTCACTAACTATTCCACTAACTACATTGTAAGAAATGAATAAAAGAATAAATACGATACAATGAGTAATCTCAGCATGAGATTTGAACCATTTGTTTCACAATTTATTTATTTTTACGCCGGAATTGATTCAATATATTCCATATTTATTTATGCCTTCATTCTATGTCATTATGTCAATGATAAAATTGGGTTCCTCTTCACTTATCATTCCAATTTTCATCATCTTTCTTCCTTTTTAAGCGATTTTTTTCTGGGTTCAAATTTAAGCGAAATTTATACTTCTATGATTTATTCATGACTTTACAGGAAACAAAATATGAGTTTTATTCTAATATTTCGATATGAAACTTCCAATTTTAGTACTCACTGCATTTTTTAATCGATCCTTATTTTTAAATAAATAAAAAAAAGCAACTAGCTCTTCCTTAAAGAGGAAATCAAAAGCGCATCCTCTTTGTATTCTTCCTCGTACATGCTTTACGTTCATCTAATTTCAAATTTAAATATCCATTGACTTTTTGTATCTCATTTCTTTGTACCGAGTCAAACCGGGAAAAAACCCTCGACTAGTTGTTGATTTGATATAAAAATTGTATTATTGAGCTATAATAAAAAAGGAGTATTAGTTACATATTTTGTACTATGAAAGCCTTGCCGGAAAAAATTCTGAGAAAATCAAACCAAATCGAAAAACTGAGACCGAAAAATTGACTTTCGTTGATTTGATTTGATTTATAGATTTAAAAACTGACATAGCTGATTTGGTTTAGTATAAATGAAAAAAATTAAGACAACCAGACCTATTTACACCCCTTGGAGAAAGTATCATTACAAGATAATTATCTTGAGTTTTAACCTATGAATTGGACTTGGATAAAAGTTATACAAAGATGGCTCATGCGTAGGCAAACCTTGAAAAATCACATTATACAGCGGTCCACAAGTGACTTTAACAGTTTTACTTAGGACCTAAGTTTTGCTAAACTTTTTAAAAAGATTAATATTTGAATACCAAAAGAGGCCTAATGAGGTTGTAGACACTGAAATTTTAACAGATCAAGATAAATCCTAAATTCAAGACGACTCTTGAAATATTAAGAATTTATTAGGATTACTTGGTGCCTACTCCACCCAAACCCTAATTCATGCCTATAAATAAACTCTTGGAATATTCACTAAGAGATCAAAGACATGTCAAACATGTCTTGGTTAAAGTCCTATGTTCGAATCACGTTGAATAAATCGAAGGGAAGAATCAAGGGATAAACAGAGTTGTAACCTGCAATGTTTATTAATAAAATTCTTTTTTTTCTTTATAATTGTTTGTGATTGCAATTTTATTTTTCTCTCCATAAATTTGTTGCAAACAGAGATCTTTAAATTTGAATTTTGACTTGAAAAGCTCTTCAAATAAATGAAAGGAAAGGAAAGTTTCCCTTCAAATGAGGATAAGATTTGGTAATGGCTTACCCCACGTTATAAGGCAATTTAAGTATAGTGGGAAAATTGCCCCAAAATTAAGGGTAACAATATTTCAATGGGGGACCATCTTTTAATTCAATTTGGGTAGACAAAATCTCCTTACTGGCAAATGAAAAGGGCCTTTTGACAAATATCCCACTGGATTAAACTAATTGTCTTTGATTATTAGTCAAACATTAAAGATTACCAATTGCATTATGACCAAGGAATCTACTTGAATTCTCTTTATTAAATCACCATTAACAAAATTTAGTAGATAGCTTTTTTAATTAGGGCCAAACTACTTTCTAGTGTAGTGTGTTTGGTTCAACCTTGGATTAAAGTGTAAATTCCTTCATATCTTATTGTTAAATTAGCTTACTATTTGTTGCTCCCTTGTCCTAATTTTTGGTATAGTACTTTTCTCAGTTTATCCCAAAAATATGTAATATTGTCTTATTTATAAATAATTTAATTTAAAACCTTTATTTTAACCTTAATAATAAGATGATTTATAGCTGCACAATTTTTTATAATTTTGTTTAGATAACAAGTTTCAAAAATCTTACTACTTTCTTTCTTAAACTTCGTGTCTAGTCAATTATACACCTATAATAATATTTGAGGTTTTAAATATTTTTTGGCAGTTATAAATAAAAATTATCCAAAAATCAACTATTTTTCCTTTTCCAGTGTTACATATAAAAGATAAAAAAAATTATTCAAATTTAAAATCTCAAAAAATATGCATATTTCACTTGTTAAATATTGAAGAAAGCTAATACATTATTAATAAATTCATAACTAAACGTATAATAATTTAAACTCTAGGGCACACATTGTAAAGCTACTTAGGAAAATAAATTATTTCAAGATTAATGGAAGAACTTTATAATTGTAGCTTGTTTAGTAGATTTCATTATCTTACTAGCGATATAACGCTTGAATTAGCGAAGATTTGTGTCCAAATTTTTAGCAAAAAGGTATCCAATAGCTTTATCTGGAAGACAATCTAGGAGTTTAACAGTTAAATCTTCTATCCAAATATATTTTTGGCATTTGTCCAATAGAAAAAATATCATGTGCAAATCTTGAAATCTTATGCAAAATAGAACTTTGTTCAATGGAAAAGATTGTGTGTTATTTTAGAATTATTATTATTAACCTTAAAGATTCTATATGGCTGTTATTAGGGATGATTTTACAAAGATCATTCTGCTATAAATATGGATGTTGCTGTTATAGGTAAAAAGTTATAATAGAGAGATAAAATATAACTTAAAAAATTGGTTCTAAGGAAAACTTGGCTTGTATAGTAAGTGACTGTTATATATGAATACAATTATATTATATATAAAGTTCTGACTGTATTAGTCGCTTCGCATTTCTTTAGGAAGAATACTCATATGATATCAACTTTAAAAATAAAATAAAAAAACCAAAATGATTTTTCAACAAAAATCTCATGTCTTTTCTTTTTCAAACAATTTTTCCTTCAGAGGGGGGAAATAATTGGGAGAAATTCAAAAATAGCCAGATTTACCACTGGTCGTTGAAAAATAGCCAAGTTTCAAAAGTCATCGAAATTTAGCCACTTTAAATCTGAGCGAAAACACTGTTCAAAATCCGGAAAAATACGCCCGCAAATTTTACGGGAGTTCCAGCATAAGTATGCTTGAACTCCCGTAAATTTTACGGGAGTTCCAGGATAACTATGCTGGAACTCCCGCAAATTTTATGGGAGTTCAAGCATAATTATGCTGGAACTCCCGCAAATTTTACGGGAGTTCCAGCAAGTATAATTGTCCAGTATAATATACTGGAGTTTGGAGCACTGGTGCTCCAGTCTCCCGCAAATTTTACAGGAGTTAGCAAAGTATACCGGTCCAGCATAATATGCTGGAGTTCGTACACAAATGCACCAGAACTCCCGTATATTATACTGGACCGGTCCCTGTTGCAGCAAAATAGGGGCTATTTTACATTGACTTGATAAACGCTGGCTATTTTTCATTGACCAGTGTGAAAACTGGCTATACCATGATATTTTAACCAAATAATTCTTGTCAACTTACTCAATATTCATGGCTAGAACCAGTCCTTGTATAAGCAGGCAGTTTAATTTGACTGCAATTGTAGTTGAAAAAAGGAGCAAACACCAAAAGAAAACATCCCCTTCCTATGGTGTTGAGTCCCATATCGGCCATTAAGGGATGAGAAAATTTCTTTATATGGTCGAGACTCTCAACTCATGAGTCAGCTTATTTTGGACAATTGTCATCTCATAAGCTAGTTTTTACGGTTAAGTCAGGCCCACCATCCAATTATCACATGCTAGAAGGAAAACAAAAAGGGAGAGAATCCAATATTTTGCTATTACTTGCAAGAAAGTGCATAAATTAGACGTTTAAATTTAAATAATTTGGATTATAACCATTTTGTTGACTTGATCCAACAGATTGAACCCAAAGTAATCCATTAAATAATTGGGCCAATTGGAATCCAACTCCAAATATACAAAATCAAATTTGAAAATTAAAAATTATCTAAAGTTAGAAAAACTTAAACTAAAAATTTCAGAGAAATACATTAATTTTCACATCTTTTTTCAGTAAGCAAAATAAAAATAGAGGGGTGATTGGGTCATGTTGAGCGGATTGAGCTATAACACTTATTTGATCCATCCCATTTTTTATTCAATTAAACTTTTGAGCTAATTGAGTCATAAACAATTTATTGAGTTGACTCATTTTGATCCGTCCAAGTTTGATCAAACCCGCTCATTTGTCACTTATAACAACAAATCAGCAATCAAGATCTGTATAATATAGGGTTTGTTACACAAATAGCCAGCAAGATTCAATCATCCGTGGGCTATTTTTAGTTTACGAGAATGTTAGAGGAAGGCAAAGAGAAATGTCGATGCTAAGGCAGACATTTCAACATGACTTAAATTTTAAACTGTACTTATTTATATAGCAAAAAGAATGAAAAGAAACAGGCAACTCCAACTAAATAATAATAATAATAATAATAATAATAATAATAATAATAATAATAATAATAATAGGGAATATTGAATGGAGCAGAGGTCTTAAAACCATGTTAGATGATGGCAAAAGTGCATTTGCATGTGACTCTTGGTCTCTTTATATTTATGCCTACTAATTTATTTTTATGTGATATGATGAGTGTGCCCTATTATATTGATGGCAAATTGACAAACCATAATTAGTTTACTTCATTGCCAAGAGACCCTCCTTGTCTCTTTTCTCTATTTTTCTATTTTTGTAGAGGGGCCATTGGTGGGGGTATTGATTTGAATTTGTTGAGTATTGTCATTAGTCATCAGTGCTCTAGTGTGGTGCAGCNACCAATATATATAACCACTTAAAAAGCGGTAATATTTGTACTCTTGAATATAAAAAAAAAGTTTGAAACTGAGACGTAATAGCTATTGTTATGAACATAGGTGTTGATATGTTAGAAATTTTTACCGATTAAAAATTACCGTAGGCAAATTAGATCGGTGTAATATCTGGATCAACTTGCATGGAAAGTTGAGAAGGGGAAAAATCATATTTATATCCCCAACGACAAGTAAATGCACATTGGGGACTAACACCCCCCTCTCCCCTACCCCCCCCCCCCCCTCACACATAACACCCTAAAAAAAAAAAAAAAAAAAAATTGCACATAGTTAAGAGAGCAATTGAAAGGTGACTAAAACACGGAATGCTAAGATTGACTCAACTCCAATAAATAAGTATCCAGTATAGAGTATGGAGATACAAAGCTATGATTCATACTCTGGTACCTTAAAATTTGCAAGAAAGAAAAGTATTAAAAGAGTACATTAGATGATTAGAGGCCTTGAATTACCATTAAGATGACATTATCTAACTTAAACCAAAATTTGTAGCAACTTCATTATTATTTTTATTTATTTTTGTGTGTGTGGTGTGGTTGCCTCTTCTTTAGTTAATGTCCATTGTAAGTTAGGTAAAAGGTTTCATATGTCATCTACACAATGTGGCCATTGCTGCTCTTTGTGAGATGTATAGTATGTGATATTTTTCATCTAATCATGTAATGTTATTATAAGGGAAGTCTGCTACACTATTAAAAGTTGAAAAATTTACGCGACACATCAAATATTTATACTATATTTATCATTATTAGCTATACTTTCAGCAAATTTACCATTCGTAAATATACTTGAATTTTGTTGCAAATTCATAAAATAAGAGATTAATTATTTTGAACTAAAATAAGAAAGCAATAAGTTCAACGTCCGCTTAGTTATGAATGAATTTGCAACAAATTTAGTTTAAGGGAAAATAGACACTTATTACTTAATAGTTTAAGTACCTCTAATGCGCTTGTAAAAAGGCTGTCAAGTGAGAGTACTGCATAATGATCAAATTATATCTGGTATTGTTTCCACCTTTCAAGTCATTCTCGATACAAAATTTTAAATATTGGATTTTCTGTTATTTAAATCGTTTGTCTCTATCACTTGTAGTTACTTATCATTCAATGAATCACTGATAAAGGATCAATTGATATTAATCTAGTCCATTTAGAATGCTTGATACTTTGTAATTGTACATAAGCAAAGTATTGAAAATCACATTTATTCTTTCTATTTCTAAACATCGAGGAGATTCATCCTATATTATTCCAGCAAATAGGAGAATTGTGGCTAGGGAACTATATTAGCGACCTACCCAATTTATTGTAGAAAGTTTCTCGTACATCAACAGAAAATTTGCTAACTTTGCAATGAGACTTATTAAATCTATGCAGTTCAGCAACATAAGTTTATATTTATCAGTAATTCCAAGTGATGCAAAAATAAACTTTGACAAATGCCAAAATCAAGAATAGCCTATAAATGCATATATAGTCTATGAGTTTGTTTATCAACTAAAAGAAACAACATGTGGAAATTAAGTTAATGAAGAAAAGGAAGAAATAAATATCATAAATACTACAAAATCAAACTGATATCTCCCAAACCTTTAGGGGTATGCTTTTCTTAATCCCAAAAGGTAGGGGAAAATGAATCAAGGAGAAGTGTACTTAGTGGCAAACTTTATTTACTCTGAATCTCTGATGCTTTCACTTGTCAGCCACAACTTCTTTTGGATGATAAAAACAATGTCATCTCCTTCTTGGTCTGGATCCGAAGTTGGATCAGCTACTGCTTCCCAGTGCAATGCCGATAAATACTTCTTTACAAAGTCAATAACATGTTGTTTGTCGTTGAAGATAACAAAACCACTAGGCCTTAGTATGCGATCTATCTCGAGTAACAGATCCTCACCGCTGCAACCTTTCTTTTCAATGTCAGAGAAAACACTCCAAGCATGGAGCAAATCATAGGTCCTAGGATATGTCGAAAATGCTTCACACCTGCACTCAATGATGTGTAAGCAAGTAAGATTTCCGATGATCATCAGTGGTTCGAAGGATGAAAGAGAAAAACACTTGTTCTCAGAGATTCTAAAGGTCCGCGTGCTTCGTATCGTTATAAATTCTAAAGTTGGATTATGGCCAAAAAAGTTTATTAAGCACTTAAAATGGCGATGCACATGTGATTGACATATTAAGAGAATCTCACAAGGTCCCCTTCTGCTAGAATATTATAACGTAAAGATGCTCGAAGATGTGGCTTTGGTTAATTTTGTCGCTAGCATACTGCTTATTAAACCAAAGACTAAAGGTGAAAAATTTATGCCCAAAAACTAGACTTGAGAAATCTACATAGTTCTGTAAAGTAAGAAATTATCGACGTTACCAGTCATGAGTTGTGCCGATCAAACCACGGTCATATACAATCTTGAGAGTGTTAGGTCCATCTTTGGATACAACATTCATGACCCAAACATCTTTGTCCTTCAAAGCAGCAGCAAATGACCCCAAATTGGCCTTCATATCCATGATATTTCTCAGACTGTCTGAAGAGATCTTTGGACTCAAAAGATTCCAGTAATGTTCAACCCTTCGTTGCCAAAGCTCCTGTGTATAAGCCAAGAAAAGCAAGACGCATATTAATCTCACGTGTGGAATGAAGTGGCAGAAATTGATAAATAAGACTAGAAGATTACCATGTCCTTCTCAAACATTTCAGTTGAATACCCAAAATCAGCAAGACGAGGAGGAGGAGAAGTTAGCCTAGCTGGCCAAGGAGCCAGTCCACTTCCGCTAACTTTGTGGTCATCTGGTATCAGAAAATGACAATAAGGTAATAACTTTTTAGAAAACTAAAGAGAACAACTTTAACATTGTTTACAAACTTCAAACAATTTGCAACTTATTTGCTTTGATAATAAATAAAACTAACTCATGCATATGTATCAGAAAACTAATTGAACAATATTTGATGTATCCATTCCATAAAAGGCTCCAAGTATATTCAGGATCATATATGCAAGCAAAATGCACTTAAAAGGTTGAACAATGCAGGGAAATATAGATATGATATTGGTTGACTTTGACATAACCACTTCAATAAACTATCAGGACCAATCATAAATGATAGTATTAGTGGCCAACAAAAAAAAATAAAACCGACGCCATTGAACTTCAATTCTTATCCTCCTAAAGGAAAACCAGAGCTGATTGTAACCTTATGAACAGCCGCAAAAAACAAGTAGTCATCCAAGTAACTTCGGGAGCACCTATTACAAATTTGCATCAAATGATAATACACTTGCTCTTTTAACGTCCTTTTTGTGATGATTTACTCTAGCTAAGTTAACCAGGTATAAGATACCTCTATCTGCCATTTTTACTGCTGTCTCATGTATGCTTGCCGATTCTCAAGAATGACAAAAAGCAAGAGACAGGAAACTTACGTTCAGAATAAGGTGTTATGCATGCTTCCATATTCACACCCCAAACAGCATCAGGATCATCATCAGACCGACAAAGTGGCGGTTGAGTACCAGCTGGTCTTTCCATGTAACAGTCGTTGTTTAGAGGCTTGACCCAAATCACTGTTTGGTTCCTTTTTTCTGCTATTTTCCAGCACATGCGTTCAACAAGTGCACTCATCTCTCTCCATATTCTGAGATCCTCTTCATCCTGCGCATATGCTTCTGGAGAGGAGTAGGCAAAATAGCCTCCAGGCCTTAATACCCGATCTAGCTCGAGAAGAAGGATGCCATCCCTCTGAAGCCAATCGATCCTACAACGGGAACAGTGAGCAAATTCAAATGATCTGCTTGGATAGGGAAGCCTTTTTGTACCAAGAACACCAAGATATGCAGGAATTCCTCTCTCTAAGGCAAACTGGATCTGATTCTGATGCACATCATTTGGCGCCAATGACATTGCTATGATATCAGAGGATAGAAGATAACCACCAAAGCTAGCCACACCACAACCAACGTCGAAAACTGTGCGTATCTTTCCACCATTGTTCAAGTTATTGTTCGGAAAGTTCAGCATCTGCAACCATGATTACAGGTATGACGACTTTGAGAACATCTTAACAGATGATGATTTTAATTATACGACTGGTAACATAATTCTTTTTCTAAACAGATCTACAATATTTTAAGAAGAGAGTCCTCACATTTGCAATTGAAGCAATGTACTTATCAGCTCCATAGTGAAAGTGAGTGCCTCCGCCAGGAAAATTAATCTTATCACCCTTAACAACCATCCAGTTTTGGTCAGATTTCTCATGTGCAAGGTGAGTATGTGGTATGTTCGCCTTCCAAACCTCATCTCTACTCCGTGGCCACTTAATTGGTACCTACAACAGCACCCAAGGGGGGAAGTGAAAAAGATGTGTCTCATGAGAAAAAAGATTGAGTAACATTGGAAGTTAGAGCATATGCTTGACTTATATTTAGTACTGATATAGCTTATTCACCTTGTATCCAGCTGGAGGAGGAATCAAGCAATTGTAACGTCTTTCAGGCAATGGGCAATGTCTTTCATAGTGCTCCATTAAGTTTAGATCCAACTTCAATCTCATTTGATATATGAGATGTCTGTCCAGACAAGGAATTAACTCTGAATGTCGATCATCGCAAACCTTTCAAGAAAACAATAAAGTAGCACAAGAGTTAAGAAGTAACAAACAAAACAACCAAAATGCAGCAAGTGTTTCTTGTTCCTCCATTTAGCCACACGGGTTGGTTGGATGACAGTGATTGTCAAATCATATCTAGCAACAACACGAGAGAGAAAAACAAGAAAAGAAAAAGAATACTCACTGGGAAGCTCTTAGGAATGATGCCATCTTCACCATCTTCGAGCCCAAATTTCTCATCTTGCTTGCTGCTAAGATCAGAGTCATCATCTCCACCCAAATAAGAAGATCCCAGTTTCCTCAAAGATCGGCTTCCATACTCTAGAGCAGATTCACCATTGCCTTTAGAGCCAAAATACACATACAGGATAACAACAAAAACTGCAACAACAGCTACAGAAGTCAACAAGCGCTTCTTCTGCGCTCCATCTGATCTCCCTCGCATCATTTGTGTAGTTCAGAATCTGCAGAAAAGCTTCAGATTCACCCTTCCCCTTCAGTTCTTAGCAGACATAATTGTAGGTGCACCAGTTAGCTCCTAAATTAACAAATTGCACAAAATCAGATTATGAGGGAAGAGGGATTTCTTTGAATGGTGAAATAACCTGTGAAATCACTCAAGTAGTGTGGCAAAGGGAATATGAAAACAAAAAATAAAAAGAAGTTAAAAGAGGCCAACCAAAGTAGAAATTGCAGTATGTACTAATCTTGCATGTACTCAGGGAAACAAACTTGTAAATTAAACTGATATATTTCTTGTATAATTTTCATGATCTCAGAAACACTCTTTGGAGTCATATTGAATTCCAAGAAAGTTCCCAAGCTCAGGTACGGGTTTCTGACTTTGGTTATTACCCCTTGAAATTTGACATTAAATTTGTTTACTTCTCTAGCCAGTTAGAGAATGAGATAAAAGCAACAAAGATCCACTAACATAATGTTTCATAACTTATTTAACGTGTCCAATATTCTCAAGTATATGTAGGCCACATAGACTATCTGGTAACCCAACAGCAAATTATTGATGAAAAGCAAGATTAAACCAGCATTAATCTTTAAAGGACTAGCAAAAACACTTTTGCTCCCCCCCCCCCCCGAAAAAAACCCCAAAAAAAAAAAAAAAATAGGTACTAAATGGAACTGGACAAGAAAAACAAGGTGAAGTGGAATTCCAGAAAACAGAATTGGCTAGAAGCAGGCATATGTTTTATGTCACTGGCCACATTGTCCGCTACATCACATTCCATTTCTCATTCAAATGACAAAAGAACAATCCAGATGCTATTTACTATATAAAAAAATGTAGAACTACTTAAAACATTAACTATGAACAAGATCCTCAAGCATTAATACATTAGAACTATTTATTGTGAAAACCAATGAAATCAACTTTTATCATTGGAGATAAAAACCATAATGCCATTATGCTGACGGATTTCAAGAAGCTAAACAGTAACAAGCAGCAACAAAAGCTATAAGAGTAACTAACACACAGATCTGGGAGGATGCAATTAAGAAACCAAGATTACTAACACAAATAAAAAAGACTAGGCATTAGCATTAATGGATAAAACAACAAAAGCAAAGAACAGATGTGTCCTAGCTAGCTGGGAATAATAAACTAGCATAAAATGCCAAAGGGTAAGCGAAATCCAATATGATCCATTTCACAAGCCATGAGGAGTAATACAAATCAAGACGATTAAAACATCAGAATTAACCGGTACAAAAAACAGAAGCAAAGAACAGATTTTGGCCTAGCTGAGCATATTTAATTAGCACAAAGGCCAAATGGGTAAGCCAGATTCAATAGATGCATTAAAAACGCCATATTAGTAATACAAATTAACAAGATTAAGCATTATTATTAATAGGTCCGAAATATTAGAGCAAAGATTAAAATGTTTTTCCTAGCTGAGAATAGACAAGCAAAAAAGCCAAATGGGCAAGCTAGATTCAATATGATGCATTAAAAAAAGCCATGATTGTGAATAAAAATTAACAAGATTAAGCACTAACATTAATGGGTCAAAAAATATTAGTACAAAGATTAGATTTTTCCGAGCCGATAATAATTAACAAGCATAAAAAGCCATATGGGTAAGCTAGATTCAATCTGATGCATTAAAAAAAGCCATGATTGTTAATACATTAACAAGATTAAGCACTAGCATTAATGGGTCAAGAATATTAGAGCAAAGATCAGATTTTTCCTAGCTGAGAATAAAGCTAGATTCAATATGATGCACTTAAAAAAGCGATGATATTTAATACAAAAATTAACAAGATTTCATTAGCATTAATGGGTCAAAAATATTAGAGCAAAGATTAAATCTTTCTTAGCTGAGAATAATTAAGAAGCAAAAAAGGCCAAATGGGAAAGCAAAAAAAGAAACAAAAATCAGATCCAGTGAAAGAAGAAAGAAACTTACAAGATTGAAGAAGGGATAGGTGCAGATCTGAATTTGGGAAAATGGTAAGTGTTTGAAAATTGCTATGGGAAAAATTCAACAGTGGAACGTGGCAAGAGAAACAAGAAAATAGAGAAGTGTGTGTTGAGGAAGTGAGTGTATAAAAAGGAAATTGTATATGTAGTGAAAGAGAAAAAGGATACAGTTGAGAGGAATGAATGGAGAGAGGGGAGGAGGGGGTAGGTGGGGGGTGGGGTGGGGGGTTATGCCGACAAGGGTGGGGGGTGGGGGGTATTGGATCTCAGTTTCTGTGTGTGTGAAAATTTTGGGATCTTTTTTGCCACCTTTGGGGGAGAGAGAGGGAATAAAAGTGAAAGGTACTAACTTTCATGTTGCTAATTGTGAAATTCCACGTATAAATAGTACTCCCTCCGGTCCAAAATAAGTGATTTTTTTTGGATATTTTCACACAGATTAAGAAATCCACCTTTTAATATTAATTAGCAATGTAATTGACCATATTAACCTTACTATCTCACATAAACACTCCTAACACATATTCCAATACTATTTACTCCAAGGACAATGTAAGAAAAAAATAATTAATTCATTCTTAAAATCTGGAAAAATCACTTATTTTGGACCACAAGAAAAAGGCCAAAAAATCACTTATTTTGGACCGGAGGGAGTATTTTTTTTGTTTTTCATCGAGAATTTATTATTAATATTATTAATTCTGATTTGCATCATATAAGAACCCGTTTGTCCATAGATATTTTCTTTTTTCTTTTTTTCGATTTTTTTTTTAAAAATATGTTTGTCCATAAAATTTTGCAAGTGTTTGGAAACTTTTCGAAAATGAGTTTTTCAAAAATCAAAAAGTGGCTTTGACAAGTTTTTCAAAATTTTCAGTATTTTTTATTTCTCCACTCATAAAACTGTAATATTTTTTCAAGTGAAATGCATGTCCAAACATAATTTCAAATACTATTTTTCAACTTAATTTTAAATGCTACTTTTATTTTTTCAAAAATTACAATATTTATGTCCAAACGCCTACTAAGATTCATTATGGAGGAAAGTGCTTCCTATAAAAAATAAAAATAAAAATCGAGACCTTTAATTAAAAAGAATCTCACCCATTTTACCAAAAATCATATGATGGTAAGATATGAATTCGTGATGGATCGGGTGTATTAGTATGGTCAGTGTTTCGTGGTATTCTTGATGATTTTTTCACAAATAGAAATTTTAAGTTATTGTTATTATTACTATTTAAAGAGAATGGTTGTTCATCTTTTATTGGTGAAAGCTATAAACGCTCTTATGCATATTTCTTCGTAAAAATGGCGTGTAGTAGCCACTAATTAAGGGTGTCTTTAATTTTTATCCACTAATTATAATGCTCAGCAAAAATAGCCACTACTAATAGAAAAAAGACAATTTTACCCTTTCTTCATCTCTTTCGCGTTGCATTTTCATCTGGAATACCCAAGGCGATTTCACGGTCGGCCTCCTCCATGCTTGGTCAATAGCATCAGGTCTATTAGTGACTCCAATTACTAGGACATAACCAGGTCCATCATGTGATCCTTCTGATTTTGCTTCACTATTCCTTTTACCAATACGTACCGTAGTTCCTTTTGCATCATCAAAATTTTCAAGTTCTGAATTTTTGAGCAGATGTCTCAATTACGTACAATAATTTCTTTCTTCTTACCTTGTTTTTGTTTCTTTTGAGTTCAAAGATTAAAAGTTAAGGACATGAGTCTTTAAGTTTGACATGCAGGTTTAAAAGTTAAGGACATGCATTCCTTAAATTTGACATGCAGGTTCAAAAGATAAGGACAAACAATCCTTAACTTATAGTTTCAAGTTCAAAACTTAAGGATAGTCAGTATTTAAGTTATTGTTTCAAGTTCAAAACTTAAGGACTTTCTGTCCTTAACTTTGAGTTTTAGTTTCAAAAGTTAAGGACAGGCAGTCCTTAACTTATAGTTTCAAGTTCAAAACTTAAGGACGTGCAGTCCTTAAGTTATTGTTTCAAGTTCAAAACTTAAGGACATGCAGTCCTTAACTTTGAGTTTAAAGTTCAAAAGTTAAGGACAGACAGTCCTTAACTTACAGTTACACGTTCAAAAGTTAAGGACAAGCAGTACTTAACTTACGGTTACAAGTTCAAAAGTTAAGGACAATAGGTCCTTAACTTTGACTTACAAGTTCAAAAGTTAAGGACGCTTGGTCTTGAAGTTTGAGTTCCAAGTTCAAAACTTAAGGACATGTAACCTTGAAGTCCTGAACTTAGAGTTCCAAGTTCAAAAGTTAAGGACATATAGTCCTGAAGTCCTGAACTTAGAGTTTCAAGTTCAAAAGTTAAGGACATGTAGTCCTGAAGTCCTGAAGTTAAGGACATGAGCAGAAGGGTATTTTTGTCCGAGCAGTTAAAGTTTATTAAACCAGTGGCTAAAGACTAAAGACATTTCAAACGCTGGCTTTAAAATAAAGACATAAGCTGTTAGTGGCTATCTGTGCACATCGCCCTTTCATATTTGTGTTGGGACTATTCTCTGTAATTCCCAAAAACAATAGGAAAATATATAAAACATAATAGATGGATAATAATGAGAAAAATGAAATTCCATGAGTGGAGAATTGGATCTTTGCCCATGTGCACTTGATCCAATGAATTTTAATAACATTATACTATAATAATTTATGGTCAGCTTTAAGGTTTAACTTACTCATTAATTGTTTTGAGTTGGTATTTGACTGAGGTCTAAGAGCATCACCAAAATTTCTGTCACTTAATATTAGAAAACTTCGATCCAAATCTGTTTGGATGGTTGTTACCTACTGTATCGTATCGTATTGTTACTTTATATACAATATTAATTTTGATTGTTATTTAAATTTTATTGTATCGTATTGTTAAATTCGTCGTTACGTAGCGATGAAAAATGCCACTTTATGTAATAATGAATTTGGTGTGATTGCGTCGTTACCTTATTTTTTTCCTCTCATTTTACTCTTCTTTGTTATTAAATAATTATATTTTATCCTTTACCATACTTTTATATAATAATTCTACTTTGTATCCAATTTTTTCTTAGTAATGTTGCAAGTTTATTCTTCATTTTTTTGGTGCGTGACATCATAAAACGACAGCAAACGAAAAATCTATCCAAACATTATATTCACCAAATAATATAGTACAATACAATATGGTACATTATGAAACAACATGTAACAACCATCCAAATTAGTTTCCAAGTGTATTAAGAATATAATTTATAAAAATAAAGTACATTAACTTTTAAAAGAAGAAATTGAGAGTCAATACTGATTTTTTTATGCAGCTATTTACCACATTAAAAAAAATAAATTCCATGCAGTATTTGAATTGTTGAATTGTTTTCAATATCAAGAACTAGTGATAAAAGATATAATAATTAGTTACTTTCACAGATAATTGTTTGCATTAGAAGTCTCACTTATATATTATGATAGGGAATGACATAGGGTTGAAAACAATATTACAGAAGTACAATTTTTATCTGCCGACGGGTCTTGATTCCAGAGGCGGATCCAGAAATTTAAGTTTATGGGTTCTTACAGAAATTTCAAGTTAATATACAATAATAACGGGATTTACGGATTGAGTTCCAAGCTAAACATTCTTGTACATTTAATGAAATTTTCAATACAAATACAGGATCTAGACAAAAGTTACTGGGTTCACGGGAACCCGTAACTGATGCACTGGATCTGCCCCTGCTTGATACTACATCAAATCACTTAAAAAATCAATTGTAGATTATATTATTACAAACTTAAACTTTGATGTGAATTGTGATATTTTATACATCAAACAAACTCTTCAATTGTCTAATATATAAATATAATTATCACAAAATTTTGTATTCAGTTAAATAAGTCACGTGAAATAGAATAGAGGAAAATGAAAAATTAGTCTCTGGTGTGGTACTGCTTTGTTTATTTTATATTTATTTTAATATTTTCGAATCTAAAAGAACTACAAGTTGCATGACAGATAACACCTTAGGAAATTATAACGTCAAATCGTCAATTACGCGGACTTCACACTCCTCGAGCTGTCAATTCCTGATCAATTTCGTCGGTGGCTTATTTTGGGCTGGATCTAGTTTATTGGGCCCGCTCTAAAGCCCAAACAAAAATTAACAATATAAATTTGGGCCTGTTTGAATGTCCAACATAAGGGCCCACCCAAATACTTACGAGGACAGGGTCAAAGGACAAAGGCCCATGACCTGCTTTGATGACGTTCATTGCACTTGCAAGCTATGGCTTCCTAAGATTGGCCCAAGTGACAACTTATTTTTTGCAAGAAGTTTTTGCATAAGGTATATTTGAAGAATTAACTTAAATAATCGTTCACTCAACCACTTAAATTAAAAATAGTCAGTAATATATATATATATATATATATATATATATATATATATATATATATATATATATATATATATATATATATATATATATAATTTTCCTCACATCTCTAACAAACTAATCTTTGCTTATTTGTAGAGAGGTATGGACTCTAACACGGATTTAAAATATTTTCAGAAATCCTTTATTTTAGTCTGCCAGGTACTTTACTGGGCCTCATCGTTCAGCTGACTTTTTGAAACGGATTCTTATTTATTTGTCCTTTAGTTACAGTATTGCACTTATTTTCTAACACTTCTTAATACACCATATTATTTAAGCTCATTCTTCTTTCGGATTTCTTAGCTTTACGTCTTTTTCCTTTCTACTGTTCTTCAGCTTTATGTCTCTTCATTCTTTTTTCACGTGTTTAGATCGTGCAAAGCCACTGAAACGAAATTCATTCCAGAGTGATTATCTTTATTTTTATGATATCCCATATTTGAATCTTTCTACGTGTTATCTTCTTATGAATTTTGTTGGGTTGCTCTTTGGTATCAGAGCTACGAAAAGATATAAATTCATAAGGTAACATAATTTTACAAAATAATAATAGACCGTTAAAAAATGGGTTAATAGCGTGCATGTAGACAATAAATTTGCGTTGAGAAAATAAAATCAAGACCGAAAATATCGCAACAATCGTAGGATTTGATTTTGAATATTTGAGTGTTACAATCTCTATGATTCCTCTGATTCTTCTTTCCAATGGTAAATAAATTCAAGGGCCTTTGAGCTTGATCTTGAATATGTAGTTGTCGCCACGAACGATGATCTCGTTCTTGAGCTTTAGCTTGATTGCTTGAACTTGACCTTGATTTGTTCTTTGTTCTTGAGCTTGAACTTGATTTCTTCTTCGTTCTTGAGCTTGAACTTGATTTCTTGAACTTGAACTTGAAGCTTGAAACTTGTGGAGGAATTTGCAGCGTTTGATCCACGAGTTCTTTCTTGCTTCTTGTTATAACTTCTGGTGTCTTTTCTGAGTTATGAAGACCCCTATTTATAGTTGTGGAAGGGAGGAGTTGTGATAAGAACAAACTCTTTCCGACCAATCAAATTGAAGTGTGACATGGCCGCATTTGATTGGCCAGAACATGTCACTTGCACACGTGGCGCGATTTCATTGGCCTTTTAGTGTGACTTGGAATGCCTTGTCATTTTGACACATGGCACAATCTTATTGGCTCTTCGGTTTGACTTGGCGCGCCACGTCATTTGACACGTGGCACCAAACTGGGCCTCTAGGAAGATGACATCCTGGGCTTAGTAAAGTGGGCTCATCACTTTAGCCCAATTAAATGGGCTAGCCCAATGGATCAAGACTTATTTATTTAATCCATATATGTTGAACTTATTAATTCAATTATATTAGCCCAATAAATTTTGTTTTGGACTAAAATATCTTTAATTTGAAATATAATCCAAATTATTTTATGGATTTGAATCCAATAAATTTTGTATACCTACAAATGCCCCTACTTCATGGCTAGTTTAGAGGTAGATATACTAAACTTCGAAACTAGGCTTACGTCCCTTTTTTTCTTGTTGTACTCCAACATATCTCATGTACGTAAGTGATTCTACAATGACTTGCTCCAAAACAATTTCAATTGACTTGAATTCCTTTAGCAATATGACTTCCTACTTTTCCAATCCTACTGTCATAGATATTTACGTGCATGCCAAGTGCTGCGGACTTAAAAGGATTTGCATAGATATATCTGTCATAGATATCTTTAGCAATATTAGGATTTGCATAGATATTGGAATCCTTTTCAACGACAAACAGTAAATGCCAAGTGCAAAAAGTCTTTTCTTGCGTTTTTGTCTTCCAAGGCAACCAAGTTATAGTGGAACATATTCTTTTGCTTTTCTAATTCCTTTAGGCTTAGGAAATTTTGAATTAATCACGGCCCCTTTATCACTTCGGTACTTTTACCGCAAATTGTACACCTCCAAATAGGATTAGAAAACATTTCCTTGTCTTACAGCGTAACCACTTCGAATCAGGAGAAATAATTACGTCCCACACCGGATTTTCTTTCCCATAGCCTCCTTGAAGTATCTATATAAACCCCATGCTCATATTTGTTGAGCATCAATTCGCAGTATTTGTAAACCACTTGAGTCTATTTTTGTGGACTCGGAAGCATTAACGCGAAGGTAATTTCTTCTTCTTTTCTTGTGCTTTTCTTCCTTTGTTGTCTTTTTTTTTTTGTAGGTTAAGCGAGAAAGATATGTTCTTGTTCAACAAGATGATCCATGCATGAAGAAGACAATCTTGGGGTGTGAGGGGATGAGTAGTCATTAACCGTTAACCATCTAAGCCAAAGATTTATTTTATCTTAGGCAAAGAACATCACACCGTTTATGCCAAAGATTTATTATCTGAAGCGAAGACCATTACACTGTCTGAGCTAATGACTTCATCTTGTTTAACTTCATTTTATCTGAGGCATAGACCTTTACACCGCCCGGGCTAGATTTATTTTGTTTGAAGCGAAGACCATTACACCGTCTAAGCTAATGACTTCATCTTGTTTGAAGATTTAACTTCATTTTATCTAAGGCATAGACCATTACACCGTCTGGGCTAAAGATTCATTTCGTCTGAAGCGAAGACCATTACACCGTCTAAGCTAATGACTTCATCTTGTTTGAAGATTTAACTTCATTTTATCTAAGGCATAGACCATTACACCGTCTGGGCCAAAGATTTATTTCATCTGAAGCGAAGACCATTACACCGTCTAAGCTAATGACTTCATTTTATCTAAGGCATAGACCATTACACCGTCTAAGTCAAAGATTTCTTTTGTCTGAAGCAAAGACCATTACACCGTCTAAGCTAATGACTTCATCTTGTTTAACTTCATTTTATCTGAGAAGGTTGAAGAGAACGCAATATCAGATGTTGAGGTACACCTTACAACGTGTCATCTATCCGCCAGTCCCTAGTTACAGTGAAAGAGAAGATAGAGAAGCTCCGTGAAAAAGAGAAGAACTTAGAAGCCCTTTTAGAAGTTGCTGAGAAAGAAGTTGAAGAAGCCAAGTTAGGAGCCTCAACTGCTAGAAAGGAGTATGATGCATGCTGCACTGCCTTGTTGACTGCTGATGACTTGGCCGATTTGGAGAAGAAGAAGAAGAAATACTTGGAAGCTATGCTTAAAGATTTGGCCAACTACAAGTTATGCTTAGATTAGACTATAAACACTGCTTTATTTGTTCCTTTTCCTTTTCTTCTTGCTGAAAAATGTGCATTTGGTGTTGCGTCAGGTAAATTATTGGATTTTCTTGTTTCTAACTGTGGTATTGAGGTGAATCCTGCACAGATTAAGGCCATTGAGGAAATCCCTGATATACTTTTGAGCAAGAAAGAAGTTCAAAGATTAATAGGGAGGATTGCAGCCTTGGGAAGATTTATTTCTAAATCATCAGAGAGATGTTTTAAATTCTTCTCAGCCCTTAAAAAGTAGGATCATTTCGAATTGAATGAGGAATGTCAACAGGCACTCAGGGATTTGAAAGCATACTTATCAAATCCACCTTTGCTAGCAAAACCAAAAGGTTGGGGAAAGACTGCTCATTTACCTTGCTGTTTCAGAAGTAGCGGTAAGTGTTGTTTTGGTTCGAGAAGAACAAGGTAAACAATCCCCTATCTATTATGTTAGTAAATCTCTGTTAGATGAGGAAACGTGGTATCCTCAATTAGAAAAGCTTGCACTTGCATTAATCATGGCATCTAGGAAATTAAGACCTTACTTTCAGTGTCATCCAATTGATGTAGTAACTGCCTACCCTTTACGTAATATATTACATAAGCATGAGTTATCAAGTAGGTTGGCCAAATGGGCTATAGAGTTAAGTGAATATGAAATCACATACCAACCTAGAACTACTATAAAATCACAAGTGTTAGCTGATTTCGTGGCTGATTTTAGTCAGGGGATGCAATTAGAAGCACAAAAAGAATTACAGGTGCTTAATGGAGCTAATCCAGGAACTTGGACTTTGTTCGCCGATGGTTCATCTAATATAAAAGGAGCAAGTTTAGGGATTATTTTGGTACCACCTATGGGTGAAACCATACGGCAAGTTATTAAATGTCATTCTATAACTAACAATGAGGCAGAGTATGAGGCTGTGATTGCAGGTTTAGAATTGGCACGAGAACTTTGCATAAATCAGATTATAATCAAGAGCGATTCACAACTGGTGGTTAATCAAATGCTGGGGACTTATACAGCCAGGGAAGCAAGGATGCNTCGTTGACGAGTATTTGTAAGTTCTACCATACTCACAGTACGTCTCGTACTATAAAAGCGATTAAGGAACTCTTGCTCTAGTTGATCCCAGCTATCGATAGATCCAGCCTCGAGGTCCGTGTACCAGTCAAAAGCATTTCCTTTTAGCGAGCGGACAAATTGCTTGATGAGGTAATCTCCATAAGTCCCAGCATTGTTGCACGTCTCCACGAAGTGAGCCACATGTTGCTTTGGGTTACCTTACCATCAAACTGTTGAAACTTTGGAGGTTGATAGCCAGAAGGCATCTTCAACATATCGACCCTTGAAGTGTACAGCTTTGCATACGTAAGGGAGGATTTGGCAGCAACTTCATATTTGTTCTTAATGGTTCCTTCAATGAACTCCTTCAGTTGATCGATTGGAATCATTCCTTCAGATGAAACAGGGATAGCCTTAGTGGATGCTGCCTGTCTTGGAGGAGAGTCACTCTCTAGAACTTCTGGGAGCTTGCCGGGTGCATGGGTGGATTCTTCTTCCATCAAGATTCCCACCCTGTCTATTAGCTTATCAATTCTAGCCTCTTGATTTTTCATGCATTTGGTCAAGCCAGCGATTGCTTCCGTCAAGTTTGCCAACTGCTCCTCTACGGATGAAGTATTTGTCACCATAGCTTGCATGATTGTCGTGGACGACGGAGAGTAGCATGGATTTTCACACAGATTGATCCTTGATCGGCTCACGCTATGTGGTGTAAGTGGGGAGGATCCATCACTTGAAGCATCATCATCTTCCTTCATAGTAGAGTGCTTGGATCCGGAGAGGTCAAGCAGAGCAAGAGTTTTCTTGATCTTTTCAGCAACATCGCTTCCTCCTTCAGATGCGTTTGTGGAAGATCTTGCTCCTTTTGAGGATGAAGATCCGAAAACAGGGGTTGACGCGGACGGCACTTGGGGTGCTTGTTGTCCTAAAGAGCTTGCTTTGCTCCTCGTAACTGGTCCGAAGCTTCTAAAGGTAACATCGAGGATGCTTTCCACATCAGCGTAGAACCTGGAGTTAGCAGCTTTGGTGGAAGTTGAAACGGAGTTGATTTTCTTTGAAGCCATTTCAATGTTCTTGAACTTTGGTGATTGAAAAGTTGAGATGAGAGGTAGAGATTGTCCCACTGGGCGTGCTAGAATTTGTAGACAATAAATTTGCGTCGAGAAAATAAAATCAAGACCGAAAATATCGCAACAATCGTAGTATTTGATTTTGAATATTTGAGTGTTACAATCTCTATGATTCCTCTGATTCTTCTTTCGAATGGTAAATAAATTCAAGGGCCTTTGAGCTTGATCTTGAATATGTAGTTGTCGCCACGAACGATGATCTCGTTCTTGAGCTTTAGCTTGATTGCTTGAACTTGACCTTGATTTGTTCTTCGTTCTTGAGCTTGAACTTGATTTCTTCTTCGTTCTTGAGCTTGAACTTGATTTCTTGAACTTGAACTTGAAGCTTGAAACTTGTGGAGGAATTTGCAGCGTTTGATCCACGAGTTCTTTCTTGCTTCTTGTTATAACTTCTGGTGTCTTTTCTGAGTTATGAAGACCCCTATTTATAGTTGTGGAAGGGAGGAGTTGTGATAAGAACAAACTCTTTCCGACCAATCAAATTGAAGTGTGACATGGCCGCATTTGATTGGCCAGAACATGTCACTTGCACACGTGGCGCGATTTCATTGGCCATTTAGTGTGACTTGGCATGCCTTGTCATTTTGACACATGGCACAATCTTATTGGCTCTTCGGTTTGACTTGGCGCGCCACGTCATTTGACACGTGGCACCAAACTGGGCCTCTAGGAAGATGACATCTTGGGCTTAGTAAAGTGGGCTCATCACTTTAGCCCAATTAAATGGGCTAGCCCAATGGATCAAGACTTATTTATTTAATCCATATATGTTGAACTTATTAATTCAATTATATTAGCCCAATAAATTTTGTTTTGGACTAAAATATCTTTAATTTGAAATATAATCCAAATTATTTTATGGATTTGAATCCAATAAATTTTGTATGCCTACAGTGCCCATCAACAATTAGCATTGGGTTCTAACGATGGAATTTAAAAAAAAAATGTTGATGGGTTATAATTGTGCCCATCGACAATTCTTATTTTTTTCTAATAAACATATTCTTACGATGGACTGTGTTGTAGACTAAGTAGCACGACTCAAGCCAGTCCGTGTATCCGTTCACAAATAATATTATTGCATTATTATTATTATTATTAGTTTTTCGGTGTCATTTTCCTACAATCTAAGAAACTATTTCAGCAATGTGAAATGTTTCCCCAGGATTAAACAAGCCTACCTCTATTAAGGAGGATATAGGAATCAGCAAAATAGTAAATTACAAACTCAGCCATTTTAAAAGAGGGAACAAAACAAAGTAGACTATAAATATTTTAAGGAGGAAGAAAAGAAACGAAAGAAGCAAAGTGAAGAATGTGCTGCTGCATGATGTCTACTTGTAGGCCTATTTATAGGCTAATTGAGGGGCTTAGGTCATGCCAAGTGTATGACACTTGTTTATAACTTTGCATGCAATTTGCCACATGGTCGAACACTTGACACTTGTTTATGACTTTCCATGCAAGTTGCCACATGGTTAAACACTTGTCCATTTTTTGGAAAATATTACAACAAGTATGATGTACAAATACCATTCATATATATTATTAAAGAAATTAATGGAGAGCTCTTAAAACGTCAATAACTAATTCAGCTATGAGTCAAAAAAAAAAAAAAACACAGCTATAATATATTTAGATATCAAATTTTAGCTATAATATTTGTAGATATCAAATTTTAGTATTCGAACCTCAATTTTGACGTATTACTTTCCAGATGTATGAAAGTGAAATATTGATTTCCAATCATAAATATTACTGTCACAAACATATTTTTTTCTTGGTAAATTTTATGTACAAACCCATTCAACTTGCATTTTTTTTTTCAAGTTTAACTTCATTGACAGATCTCGCTCTCTTTTTTATTGTAACTTTGAGACAATGTGTCTTTAATAAGTTGATTATGTCTACCCAAAGACCCAACAAAAAGAGAGAAATAGAATTTGGACATATTCCCCATAAGATAAATCTCGTAGTTAGTGTTCTTTATATTGATTACAACAGCTAGCACATCTTACTTTGGTGGATTAATGTAGAATTTAACAGTCCAATATGTGTAAGCACTTCGCTTAAAGTTAATTAATTTTATTCGATTTGTTTGTGCTAATACTCGAATAATAAGTTCCTTTTTTTTGTGGAACAATTTACTTAACAACTGGGAAAAGCATCACAGAGCTATGCCGAATTCACTAGTTTTTGTTTAAAGTTTAAATTTTATATTTGTCTTAAAAAATTCATTAAATATATAAGTTATTAATTTTAAAAAATTGTAATTTCAAATCCGTAAGTTTCAAATCTTGACTCCGCATCATCGGGAAGAGAAGACAACTTATAGTAGTTTTTGCATATTGTTTGGTTTGCAATATACTAATATTATTAATTAATAATATTTTAACAAATCATCACGGGCACTATGTCCTTGTAACCTAGCTACTATTAAAAAAAGTAAAATAATCAACAGCTTAGTCTTTGATTTTGGGTATGAGTTATTCTCTCTACTTTTACCCAACTACTCTTGGTTGGGTTAACTATAAAATAGTAGTATCAAAATAGTTCACTTTATGACAGTTTTCTATTTTTAGAATGTAAAAAATATCAAAAAATAAATAATTAAATTTTTTATTAAATAAGTACAATGAAGAACTCATCCAATCTGACACAAACTTATTGGAGAGCTTTTTAATTCATTTCACATCCAAAATTCCAAAAAGTTGCTTATCAAATAGCCTCGTTGAATAGGAGGATTGAGCTTTCCAAAAAAAAAAAAAAACACACACACACACACAGAATAAAGATTCTTTTTGGTCTTCGAAATGAAGTTCATTTATTCACCATTTAGATGGAGGAGCTTTAAAGTTCTCATTAATAATATTACGTTAATATTTACTATTAACAAATAAATTTGGTGCAAAAAATTAATCAATCAATCGTTTGATCAAATCCGAAGCCGAAGCCGAAACCGAATATCTAGACAACCATAAGTCACACAATTAACCCTTAACCGTCTTTGATTCTCATTGTTGTATTCGTTTCAGCCATGAACACCGCCTGGTTTCATAAGTGCGTAGAGAACTGGCCTTACAGAATTCTCTTTGAAGCGGCTAACACTTCACACTTACATAGGTGATTCCTAACCGTGTCATCCCGTAGATACACTATTTGATATACCCCGTATCAAATTTAGAAATCATTAAAAAGCCTTAATGTTTTATCCTTGGTACTGAACATTGTCTCATCACGATAACGAACCAAAATTTTAGTTGACAATGTTGAACTGTCATTAATGACTTTGTTTGATCTCCTTGAACCTAGATCTTGGGATCTCCAGTCTTCTAGGTAGAGTTACCGCCACCTTGTTCTCGGCCATTGTAACGACCCGACCGGTCGTTTTGAGCCTTTTGCGCTTTGACCGCCAGTTCTCGGGCATGACTTGCCCCGTAAGATGTATTATGACTGATGTAGATCGTTGGTTTTGGTTTTCACGGAAATCGGTATGAATTTGAAAGAACAGTCTCAGTTGAAAGCTTTGAATTTGAAAGATTTGACCAAGAGTTGACTTATTTGTATATGAGTTCGGATCGGAGTTTTTATGATTTGGTTAGCTTCGTTAAGTGAATTGTGACATAGGAGTGTGATCGGAAGTGGTTTTGGAGGCCCGTTGTAGAATTAGGCTTGAATTGGCGAAGTTAGTATTTTGGCGATTTCCGGTTGATAGGTGAGATTTTGATCCGAGGGTCGGAATGGAATTCCGAGAGTTGCAGTAGCTCCGTTAGGTGATTTGGGATGTGTGTGCAAAATTTCAGACCATTTGGAGGTGATTTGGGTAGGTTTTTGATCGAATGCGTGTTTCGGAAGTTTTTGAAGAACTTAGGCTTGAATTCGATGAGAATTGATGGTTTTAGTGTTGTTTGAGGTGTTTTAATGATTGGAACAAGTTTGAATGGTGCTTTAGGATGCGTGGATGCTTTTGGTTGAGGTCCCGGGGCCTCGGGGTGATTTCGGATGGCTATCGGGATGAGTTTTGGACTTGTGGAAATATTAGGCCTGCTGCTTCTGGTATTTCCGCTTCTGCGGAACTGGAACCGCAGAAGCGGTCTCGCAGGTGCGGTTTTTGTGTGGCCTCGTCAGGACCGCAGATGCGGAGTGGGGACCGCATCTGCAGTGTCGCAGATGCGACTTTTAGACTGCAGATGCGGTATTTGGGGCTTAAGTGAAATTCCGCATATGCGGAGGGCTGACCGCAGAAGCGGTCCCGCAGAAGCGGTTAAATGACCGCAGATGCGGTTATAGTTGGGTAGAGATATAAAGTTTCATCTTCGCGAAATTTTGAAGGGTTTCTCATTCTAACTTCGGACTTGGAGGATTTTGGGCGAAATTAAAGAGGGATTTCAAGGGGTTTCGATAAGATTCGACGCGCGAGGAGGTCGATTTGAGAGGCAAGGGCATAGCGAGCTAGAGATTTCGCCGGTTCGAGGTAAGCAATGATTGTAAATGCTGTTCTGAGGGTTTGAAACCCCGGATTACACATCGCTGTGTTACTTTGAGGTGACTTACACGCTAGATGACGAGCGTGGGGTAGAGCACCGCTGGGGATTGTGACCTAGTCCATCCCGAACAATTATTTTAATGCGCACTTGATAGTTAATTGTTTGATACTATTATATCTTGGGCTGTATGCCATGTTTGGGGCCTTGTGCCAACTTGTTGAGACCCTTAGGGGCATTTGTACTATCTTTCCTTACTCTACTTGTTTGAAAGCATATCCTCAGTCATGTTTTACCTGTTTATTACTCAAATCTAGCTTTATCACTATATTCTTAAAAATGTGGAAGCTATTTTGGGCCGAGTTCCCTGTTTTACTGATGGTCCGAGTGATCGTGAGATGATGACTGAGATAGACCGAGGGTCTAATTGTGAGATTGATGATTGAGATAGACTGAGAGTCTGATGGTGAGGTTAACGACTGAGAGAGGCCAAGGGCCTAGTTGTGAGGATTATATATCTATGGATCGGGCTGCACGCCGCAGCAATGTGTGTGTGTGTGTATATATATATATATATATATGTGGATCGGGCTGCATGCCGCAGCGATATAGCGCTTGGGCTGTAGGAGCCCCTCCGGAGTCTGCACACCCCCAGTGAGCGCAGTCGACTATATATGTGGACCGGGCTGCGCGCCGCAGCGATATATGGATCGGGTTGCACGCCGCAGCGGTTACTATATGATACCTATTGAGCGTGAGTGCCGAGTACGAGTACTGATTGGTAAGAGTTGAGTCACGAGTGACAGAGAGGCTAGCCCGAGGGGCGATAGATATATACATGCACATGAGTGATGTTGGCCTGAGAGGCCTGTTTATGAACTTATTGATTTCACTCATCTTTAAAGTGAGTTTCTATCAAATATATTGATTTATTGACTGCTTTCACTCATCTTTCTCTATCGGAAAGTTGAATAATTGTTTTAAAACAACTTTTACTTAAACTGGGGTTTATGAGACATTCAGAAATTAATCATTGATTTGGCATTGGTTATTTCCATTGAGATCTTCAAGTTATGAAGTGCCTATGATTACTGTTTTGCCCGAGGGGCTATTTTACGAACTATGCTTTGCCCGAGGGGCCGATTATTGCTTAAATCTCTATTATTATTTTAAATGGTGTTGAACCCCTACTGAAACTGCTGGAAGTATTTCAAAATGATTTTTTTTCTAAAAGCTGGATTTTAAAAGGAAAGATTGACTCGTATTATGATTTGAAAGCCTGTCGTGTTTATTGAGCCTAACGTAAATGTGGATTCATTGTTTCCTACTGCTCAGTCATTATTTACTCTTATTACTTACTGGGTTGGAGTACTCACATTACTCCCTGCACCTCGTGTGCAGATGCAGGTATTGATTCACCCGGTAGCGGAGGTTTTGGCTGATTGGAGGCAGAGCTATAGGAGTTTAGCGAGGTGACTGCCAGCGTTCGCAGCACCGCTTCTCTCTCTGTTGATCATTATTCCTGTTCAGTGTATTTTTAGACCATGTAGTTGTATTTACACTCTTATAGATGCTCGTGACTTGTGACACCCCGGTTTGGGCTGTGTTTGGGTTGTATTCCGCACTTAATAAAGAAATCTCTGTTTAGACTGTGGTCATTAAATTATGTTAAAACTGTGTATTTAACAATTTTGAAAAGGAAAAATGGGTTAGTTGGCTGGCCTTGTCTTCACGAGAGGCGCCATCACGACCGGGCCACTTGGGGTCATGACAAGTTGGTATCAGAGCCTAGGTTACATAGGTCTCACGAGTCATGAGCAGGTTTAGTAGAGTCTCGCGGATCGGTACGGAGACGTCTGTATTTATCCTCGGGAGGCTGCAGAACCTTTAGGAAAAACTTCACATTCTTGAATTCTTATCGTGCGTCCTTGATTCAGCTTGAAAAGTAACTCTTTGAATTCCTTCCACGTGTCCGTATGCGCGCATGAGCGCTCAGTATCAAATGTGCCTTGATGGCTTGTGATTTTCCCGATCAAGGGGCGAGATGTGATCCCTGCAAGTTTGAGTTTGGGCCGGTTTGGAGGACTTGAGGCCGGATCTTTGCCTATGGCTTGAGCACCGAGGTGCTGATTGTGTGAGCAAGTGTTTTGAACTTATATGTTCGGTATTGTCCCTATTAGTGGAAGTGACGGCTGTATAGCTATGTGATGAGTATGTTAGCACTGCGAGATGTATCTATGTGACTTGGAAGTGACAAGGAAGGTCTGCTGGATGATAGAAGAACTATCTGGTGTTTGAATTCCATCGTGATTTGAGGTATAGCCCCGAGTTATGGGCGTGTGAAGGATCTTTTCATGTCTCCTAATTGGGAGTGAAGTAAATTTCATGTTGCGGTATGAATTCAGACTCAGGAAGACTAAGTTACTGTGTACAATTTATGGCGGTGGAAGGTATATAGGAATGTTAGATAGAGGCAAAGCATGTGGGTTATCTCCTGCGGAGTGTTCTGAGGTTGTGTGATCCTTGTGTTGTCTATCAGAAGATATCATTACAAGTGAAGTATATGTGTTGGAATTTTAATTTGGGCAGCTTAAGAGTGGGCTTAACTTTTGCGAGATTTGCAAAAGATTTAAAGTACTAAATGATTTGTGCTTACACAAGCTTACAAAGGATTTGAGTTTAATCTCACTATGGTATTGTGGCATCAATAGAGTATAAGTGTTATGAGTTATTGAGGGTATTCAGATCTATGGCTTCGAGCCAAGTGGGGGAGTTTGCTATTGATTAGCTAATTGCTCGGTTATGTGCTATGTTGGTTCCGATTTGAGGCATGTGGTGAATCAGTTCTGGTTTCGGAGATTGAGCCCGAGGATGGCTCGAGTAAAGGAAATTTTTGACAAAGGAAAGGTTATGTGCTGCAGTGTCAGAAGTGCCAATGAGGCGCTGGTTGTTCGGTTCTGTTGATCGGGCTAAGTGCAGTATGAATAGAGTGAATGACTCTCGAAAATGGTTCTAATGTTTTCAAGATGCTTCATGTAGCAATTGGGTATCTCAAAGTCGTATGTGTGGTTAGAAGCCGAGTTTTCAATGGAAGAGTTCAAGACTTGTGGTATTTCTATGTTAATTGTGGGATTCTATGTATTAGTATCAGGAATATAAAGGTAACGGAGTTAGATTCACATGAAGTTCTTTAGAGTAAGGTGTTTTGGAATGTGGTTCTTTTGGGAATATTAAGAGAGCATTCAACGGCTTATGGGCCTTGGACAGTGTGGATTTATGCTTGGGCCTCGTGTGGTAAACCTGGGTTGAGGAATTGTGGTGCTACAGCAAGAGGGAGCGTCAAGTTGAAAATGAATCAGAGGGAAATTTAGATAGATGGAGTAGCTTGATAGTAGACCGAATCGGCATGGTAAGGATATGATTAGTTCTTGGTATGTGTTCGAGGTAATGAGTTCGTACAAGTATTTTGCAGCAATGCTCTTGGGTTTTGACGGCTTGCTTAGCTTGGCCTGGTTAGAAGGATTCAGTCCTGGCAGTTTAGTTTGTGCAAATGGAATTAGGGGAGTGCGGTTTGGAGATGTATATTTTCTATGGGCGTGCGGAGCATGGGGTGTACAGTGATTTTTCTTCTAGATGGTACCAACGGGGAGTTCTTGACTAGTGGAGTGCGTAGTGGTCTGTGGCTCGGAAGGGAGACGAAGTTCTCATGTTATCCAGGACGGTACGGTATATGTGGTATGTTTTGAGGATCGAGATTTGCATGTGTAAAATTACGGTTCAGTTCTGAAAGGAAGTTCATGAAATTCTTAGGCAGCACGAGCAGTTTCAGATGATTAAGGCAGTGGTATTGCTAATTGGGGTGATTTGACGAGGGTATATATTTCAGAAAAGACAACGTGGTTAAGTTGATGGTACTTCGGTAGTATTGCGACACTTTCTTGTCGGATCGGCTGCTGATATTCGAGTTTGCTTGGCAGCACAGAAGAATCGTAAAGTATATCTCATAGAAAGATTGAGTCTAAAGGTGAGATGTGTATGCGAGTGGCGGAATTGGGATCAGATATGGTAATTCGTGTGCCTTATGGACTTGGAGACTACAAGTTCTCATACGCAGGTTAGCTCGTGGTTGTGGATGGCAATTGTGGGTAAGTTAGTCAGATGTTAGTAGTGTGCTATGACTCAGTCATTGTGAACCTTCGAAGGATTATTTATCTGTTGTGGGTAACTAGAGCTGATGTGTGGTCTATTGGTAGACCTATGTGGGTATGTGTCTGGCATCGAGATGGTTTTGTTGACTTCGAGTTGCTGTTGGCAAAGGATGTATTGAATCGGTTGTTTTGAGCTATAAACGGTTAGGGGGATCTATGAGTTACCTTTCAGTGTTGTGAGACGTTATGATCTGTTGGTTATAGGCACCTATGGTGTGGTTCTATCGGAATTTCATAATGGAAGTCGAGCGGGAAGAGTAATTGGTAATTGCTCGGTGAATGGCGTGTCGGATGTGTTCTATCGGGTTTGCATGATGTATGTCATTTGTTTCACCGCGGGCGTAATGATTTGCTTTGGTTCCAGATATTAGATTGCGCGTGGTTGTCAATTTCGAGCATAGTGACTTGAGGTGTCCCATGTGCAGCAGTGTTTGGATAGGACTGCGCATTGCAGCGTAGCTATGTGGAGATATGATCTCACGGGTTAGATTCGTGTGTTCTATTCTATGATGTGAGACGGGCTCTCAGCCTTGTGTTGTGATGGTACTGATGAGCTTGAGGTACAACTGTTTCGTTTGGGTCATTTTCATGATTTGAGTATGTTCAGACCGTTTCTTATTGGTGCGCGTATTATGCAAGTTGTGTCTTAGGCCGTATTGATATGTCATGTCACCAGGGTAGTGTGTTGGGTCAGAAGAGATCGTTGGGATCATTAAGGAATACGAACGGATTCGATTTCAGCATGTTAGATGGGTAAATATCGAGGTTCGGTTCAAAAATTTGCTATGGTAATTGCCAGAGGAGAAATGGCTTCATGAATGGTTGATCTGAGACATGGTTATGGTTTATTGCGTGTTTCATTTATCGTAGTCAGTCTGTGAGAGTGTTGGAATGAGCCTTTAGCTGATAAGAGGTTTCTATCGGTATTTGGTTGTTGTGGGCAGCTGCTGTGAATGGAAGTTATCGCTACATGTGTTTGAGTTATGGGGTATATCATATAATTGCACCTGAGGTTGCAGGCATGGGATATTACAGTTGGTTCGGGCCTATTCAGAGTATAGGTGTGAGGTTTTGATTGTATTGGTGGTTTCAGAAGTGAAAATGTGGTTCTATGATTCACGGGCTAGATTGGGTTGTGTGATTTCAGTTTCTATGTGTTATCGGACCTATATGAGTTAGTGTCACGACCCGGATTTTCCACCCTCGGGAGTCGTGATGGCGCCTACTATTAGGAGCTAGGCAAGCCAATTATTTATTACCTCTTTTAGCAAACCTCGACATTAATAAAAACAACGAAACATTTAATAGAAAAGCGGAAGTCTTAAATATAAATAAACTGAAAGCAATGCGGAAGTTCAATACAACTCTACCCAAGAACTGGAGTCACAAACTCACGAACGTCTAGAGAATGCTAAATACAATGTCTGAATGAAAACATAGTTTTGTTTGTTCCGGTACAAAGGATAACAAACTAAAGTAAAGATAGAAGAAACTCCGGGCCTGCGGACGTCAGCAAGGCTACCTCGGTGTCTCTGGACTGAAGTCAGCTCCCAAATTTACTATTGCTGTCCAAAAGCTGCTCTGGCACCGTGATCTGTGCAAAAAGATGCACAGAGTGTAGCATCAGCACAACCGACCCCATGTGCTGGTAAGTGCCTGGCCTAACCCCGGCGAAGTGGTGACGAGGCTAGACTGGACTACCAAACAAACCTGTGCAGTTCAATATATATGTATGCAATATAAAGGTATACAGAGATCAACCAGTCAAGAGGGAGGGGAGCATGCTGTAGGGGCTGTAACAGTTCAGGTATAAAATCAATAAATAAGGAATGAAACAGTACAACTACAATATCAAGGAGAGTAGGAAATCAACAGTTGCACGACACCATCCTTCGTGCTTTTACTCTCGTTCTCACCAAAACAATCATATAAAGTGCACGACATCACCCTTCGTGCTTTACCTCACAAAATGATGGCACGGAATGATCCTTCTTGCATAACACTCATATCATGGCACGGAATGTCCCTTCATGCATTAGTAATCATATCATGGCACGAAATGTTCCTTCGTGCATTAATATTCATATCATGGCACGGAATGTTCCTTCGTGCATTAATTTTCATATCACAATCGTGCACGGCATCACCCTTCGTGCTTTATCACTTATCCTCACCCAAACAACAATCACAAACAATGGGGCGAGGGAATAGACAAACAAAATAGGAATCCCGGCAAGGGAACAATAACAACAATTTCAATATCCCGGCAAGGGAGAAAAGTCTACCAAACAGCAAAACATCCCGGCAAGGGAATAACCAATAACTCATTAGCTTTCTTTCATTTCTTACTTCACATCTCACTTTATCACTTGAGCCAATGCTCCCAAGAATTTTACAATTCATAATTTCCTTCTCATACTCTTTCATCACATAGGAATCATCAACTAAGCATGGAAAAGCACAACAACAAAATAATAAACACAACATAAGGACTCACGGTCATGATAGACACCAGTGTATAGATACTCGTCACCATGCCTATACACTGTACTCGACAATTAGCAAGTAGCAAACAAGACTCAACTCCTATTCCCTCAAACTAAGGTTAAACCAAACACTTACCTCAACTTCCACAGCTAAATCAATCCACAACGACCGCCTTCCCTCTCGAATTCGGCTTCAACTCAATCAAATCTATGAAATAACGACTTTACAACATTAATATAAGCTAAACAAATCAAACCCAATGCCTAAATATAGTTTTCTAAGCTTTCTTCCCAAAATTCCAAAAATCGACCCCGGGCCCGCTTGGTCAAAACCCGAGGTTCGAACCAATTTCATATCACCCATTCCCCCACGAGCCCGAATATACAATTTGTTTTCAAATCCGACCCCAATACGAGGTCTAAATCAAAGAAAATTGAAAAGCCCTAATTCTACCCATTTCCCCCAATTTCCACCCTAATCTATGTGATTTAAGCTTAGAATTTCAGTAATTAATGAAGAAAAATGAAGGAAATAAGTGGGGATTTACAAACCCAAGTGATCTTGAAGAATGGGGGCTTCAATGGACTCCTAGAAGCTTGGGGAAGAAGAGAGCTCGTGAGAATTAGAGTTAAACCCGTAGCTACTGTTTTGAACATTTTAAAAAAATTACTAGGCGGAATTACTCTATGCGTTCGCGACAGGGAGGGTCGCATTCGCGAAGAAGGGATGCTGGCAAGCATCGCGTTCGCGAGTGGAGGGCTGCGAACGCGTAGAGTAAAATACTGCGGTCCAGGATCTGGGCCTACGCGAACACGTGAAAAGGTACGCGAACGCGTTGAAGGGAGCAGCCGAGCTATGCGTTCGCGAACAGCTCTATGCGAACGCGAAGAGGAACCTACTGGGGTCTTGAACTTGGCTTACGCGATCGCGATAAGAGGGATGCGAACGCGAAGAAGGGCAGACTCTGAATCTATGCGAACGCGAAGGGGCATTGCGAACGCGATGAAGAAATTCACTGTTCACCTGCTGCAATTTTTCTGCAATTTCCTAAGTTTCAAAACCATCCCGAACACCTCCAAAAACACTCCCGAGCCCTCGGGGCTCTAACCACTCACACACACTAACTCAACCACATCCTACGAACTTAACCGTGCGATCAAATCGCCAAATTATCATAAAAAACGAGGAATCAAGTCTCAAAATCATCACTTTTTCATCTAACCTCTTAAACTATCATTTATAGAGATTTAGGTCCGAGACACGTCAAATGACGTTCGATTTCAACCAAATTTCACAGAAAGCGCTTAAACCACATGTAAGACCTGTACCGGGCGCCGGAACCAAAATACGGGCCCGATACCAACACGTTATAAACCATTTTCATTTCAAATTTCTTTAAAAATTTTAGAAAAACAATTTCTTTTAAAAATTCATTTCTCGGGCTCGGGACCTCGGATTTTGATTCCGGGCATACGCTCGAGTCCCATATTTTTCTAGGGATCCTCCGGGACCGTCCAATCACGGGTCCGGATCCGGATCCGTTTACCCAAAACGTTGACCAAAGTCAACTTTAATCATATTAATACCAAAATTCATCATTTTTCACACAAAATTCATATTTAAGCTTTCTGGCTTCGCGCTCGGACTACGCACGCAAATCGAGGCGATTAAAAATTAGGTTTTCAAGGCCTCGGAAGCACGGTATGAATGAGAAAACAGGTGATGACCCTTTGGGTTGTCACATTCTCCACCTATAAACAATCGTTCGTCCTCGAACGGACAAAAGAAAGAAGTACCTGAGTCGGGAAATAGATGAGGATAACGGCTCCGTATATCAGACTCGGACTCCCAGGTCGATGCCTCAGGAGGCTGACCTCTCCACTGGACACGCACTGAAGGAAAACTCTTCGACCTCAACTGTCGAACCTGCCGATCTAGAATAGCCACCGGGTCCTCCTCATAAGACAGATCCTTGTCCAACTGGACAGTGCTGAAATCTAACACGTGGGCTGGATCACCGTGATACCTCCGAAGCATGGACACATGAAAAACTGGATGCACGGATGACAAGCTAGGCGGCAAGGCAAGCCTATAAGCCACCTCTCCCACACGGTCGAGAATCTCAAATGGGCCAATGAACCTAGGGCTAAGCTTGCCCTTCTTTCTAAATCTCATCACGCCCTTCATAGGCGACACTCGGAGCAATACTCGCTCACCAACCATGAAAGCCACATCTCGGACCTTGCGATCTGCATAGCTCTTCTGCCTGGACTGAGCTGTCCGAAGCCTATCCTGAATGATCTTGACCTTGTCCAAGGCCTCCTGAACTAGATCTGTACCCAACAACCGAGCCTCTCCCGGCTCAAACCATCCCACTGGGGACCGACATCGCCTGCCATACAACGCCTCATATGGAGCCATCTGAATGCTGGACTGGTAGCTGTTGTTGTAGGCAAACTCTGCTAAGGGCAAGAACTGATCCCACGAACCTCCAAAGTCAATAACACAAGCTCGAAGCATGTCCTCCAATATCTGAATAGTCCGCTCGGACTGTCCGTCCGTCTGAGGATGGAATGCTGTGCTCAACTCAACCTGGGTGCCCAACTCTCGCTGAACTGCTCTCCAGAAGTGCGAGGTAAACTGTGTATCCCGGTCCGAAATGATAGATACCGGCACCCCATGAAGGCGAACAATCTCTCTGATGTAGATCTCAGCTAACCTTTCGGATGAATAAATGGTTGCAACAGGAACAAAATGCGCTGACTTGGTCAGCATATCAACAATGACCCAAATCGCATCAAACTTCTTCTGGGTCAACGGGAGTCCAGTAACAAAATCCATAGTAATCCTCTCCCACTTCCACTCGAGAAGCTCAATCCTCTGAAACAGTCCACCAGGCCTCTGATGCTCGTACTTAACCTGCTGACAGTTCAAACATCGAGCCACATATGCAACAATATCTTTCTTCATTCTGCGCCAACAATAGTGCTGCCTCAGATCCTGATACATCTTCGCGGCACCCGGGTGAATAGAATACTGGGAGCTATGGGCCTCCGCTAAGAGCAACTCTCGAATCCCATCAACATTGGGCACACAAACTCGCCCCTGCAGTCTCAAGACACCATCATCATCTAAGGTCACCTTCTTGGCTCCTCCACGCTGCACCGTGTCTCTCAGGACACACAAATGGGGATCATCAAGCTGCCGATCATGGATACGCTCCAATAATGAAGAACGAGCAACCGTGCAAGCTAACACTCAGCTAGGCTCAGAGATATCCAACCTCACAAATCGATTGGCCAAAGCCTGAACATCCAAAGCAAGCGGCCTCTGGCTGGCCGGAATATAAGCAAGACTACCCATGCTGGCGGACTTCCTACTCAATGCATCGGCTACCACATTGGCCTTCCCCGGGTGGTACAAGATAGTAACATCATAATCTTTCAGCAACTCCAACCACCTCCTCTGCCTCAAATTCAACTCCTTTTGCTTGAACAAGTACTGAAGACTCTTGTGATCAGTGTACACCTCACACGTCACACCAAATAGATAATGCCTCCAAATCTTCAAAGCATGAACAATGGCTGCCAACTCTAGATCATGAACTGGATAATTCTTCTCGTGGATCTTCAACTGCCTCGAAGCATAGGCTATGACTCTGCCATCCTGCATCAATACTGCACCAAGCCCAATACGGGAAGCATCACAATAGACTGTATAAGGCCCTGAACCTGTGGGCAAAACCAATACCGGTGCCGTAGTCAGAGCTGTCTTGAGCTTCTAAAAGCTCGCCTCACACTCATCCGGCCATCTGAACTGGGCACCTTTCTGGGTCAACCTGGTCATCGGGGCTGCGATAGATGAAAACCCCTCCACGAACCGACGATAGTAGCCTGCTAACCCCAAGAAACTCCGAATCTCTGTAGCTGAAGCTGGTCGAGGCAAGTTCTTGACTGCCTCAATCTTCTTCGGGGTCCACCTGAATACCCTCTACTGATACGACGTGACCCAGGAATGCAACCTAACTCAACCAGAACTCACATTTCGAGAACTTAGCATATAACTGGCTATCCTTCAGAGTCTGAAGAACCACTCTGAGGTGCTGCTCATGCTCCTCCTGACTGCGGGAGTATATCAGAATATCATCAATAAAGACTATCACGAACAAGTCCAAATAAGGCCTGAACACTCGGTTCATCAACTCCATAAATGCTGCTGGGGCATTGGTCAACCCGAATGACATGACCAGGAACTCATAATGCCCGTACCGAGTGCGGAATGCTGTCTTAGGGACATCGGATGCCCTAATCCTCAACTGATGGTAGCCAGATCTCAAGTCTATCTTTGAAAACACCTTTGCACCCTGAAGCTGGTTGAACAAATCGTCAATCCTCGGTAGTGGATACTTGTTCTTTATCGTCACTTTGTTCAATTGCCGGTAATCAATGCACATCCTCATCGAACCATCCTTTTTATTCACAAATAACACCGGAGCACCCCAAGGCGAGACGTTGGGTCTAATGAAACCCTTCTCAAGCAAATCCTACAACTGGCCCTTTAATTCTTTCAACTCCGGCGGGGCCATGCGATACGACGGGATAGAAATGGGCTGCGTGCCCGGAGCCAGATCAATACAAAAATCAATATCCCTGTCGGGCGGCATACCCGACAGGTCTGAAGGGAAAACCTCGGGGAACTCCCGAACAATAGGTACAGAATCAATAGAAGGGACCTCTGCGCTGGAGTCGCGAACATACGCCAGATAAGCTAAACACCCCTTCTCGACCATGCGTCGAGCTTTCACATATGAGATAACACTGCGAGTGGTATGACCCGGGGTCCCTCTCCACTCCAAACGGGGCAAATCTGGTAAAGCCAAGGTCACGGTCTTGGCGTGGCAATCCAAGATGGCATGATACGGGGACAACCAATCCATCCCTAATATGACGTCGAAATCCACCATGTCTAAGAGCAATAAATCAACACGGGTCTCAAGACCCTCAAACACTACCACACAGGAACGATGAACTCGGTCGACCACTATAGAATCACCCACCGGTGTAGATATATATATAGGAGCACCCAAGGCATCACTAGGCATAACCAAGTACGGTGCAAAATAAGATGACACATACGAATACGTAGACCCAAGGTCGAATAGCACTGAAGCATCCCTATCACAGACTAGAATAGTACCTGTAATAACTGCATATGAAGACTCAGCCTCTGGCCTGGCTGGAAGAGCATAACACCGGGGCTGGGCCCCACCTCCCTGACCCATATCCCTGGGACGATAGGCTGCTGGCTGGCCTCTACCTATACCTCTGGCGGTCCGAGCTCCACCTCTATGATCTCTACCTCCACCTCTATGACCTCTACCCCCGCCTCTAGCTGGCTGGGTGGCCTGTGGATCACCTGATGCCTGTATCATAGGACGAGGACCCTGCTGCTGGGAACTGCTCGAAGCTCGAGGGCAAAATCTGACACTGTGACTCGGGTCACCACAAGCGTAACAAGCCCTCGGCTGCTGAGGCTGCTGACCCTGTCGACCTGAATGTCCACCCCGAAAACACTGAAGTGGTGGGGCACTGATGGGTGCTGATGGTGAACTGTGAGGCTGCTGGTCAGAATAATGCGGCTGAGAACCACGACCACCTGAAGTACCATGAGAAAGGTGGCAAAGTCGACCCCATTGGTCTCCACAATACCCATAGTCCGAAGAACCTCATGGCAGCTATATAAGAAATCCTGGGGGTCCTCTGAAGAAGCACCGCTGAATGTGGTGGTGAAGATCTTGGTGAACCTATCCAGCCTCCACAAAGCATCTGCGGACATAGCCGATCCATCGTCGGTCTGAGTCACAATACCCGACTGGACTGCCACAGCTGGCTGAACCACTGGAACCTGAGCCTGGGGAGCTACTTGCTCCGGAGTACGTGTAGCAGGAGTCTGAACTCCTCCTCCAGCCTGGGAAGTGGCTGGTGCTACTGGAAGCAAACCCGCTCGAGTGACGCTCTCCATAAGGCCTACCAATCTGACCAAAGCGTCCTGAAGAACTGGGGTGGCTATAAACCCCTGTGGGACTGAGCTGGGCCCACCGGAGCTGCTGGAGCTGGAACCTCCTCGTCATAATCAATTTGAGGCTCCGCCTCTGGGGCTGCTGCTCGGGGCTGAGCTCTGCCCCTGCCTCAGCCTCTAGCACGGCCTTGGCCTCGCCCTCTGCCCCTCGTAGGAGCTGCTGCTGGGGGCTCGGGCTGCTGCGCGGTATAAGAGGAAGCACGTGTTCTCGCCATCTGCGAAAGAACAGAGTAGAGAGACAATCAGTATTTGAGAAACAGAATCGTACGACAAGGAAGAACAAAAGTGAAATTTTCCTAACTCTGTAGCCTCTGGGGGATAAATACAGACGTCTCCGTACCGATCCCTCAGACTCTACCGAGTTTGTCCGTGAGTTGTGAGACCTATGTAACCTAGTGCTCTGATACCAACTTGTCACGACCCGGATTTCCCACCCTCGGGAGTCGTGATGGCGCCTACTATTAGGAGCTAGGCAAGCCAATTATTTATTACCTCTTTTAGCAAACCTCGACATTAATAAAAACAACGAAACATTTAATAGAAAAGCGGAAGTCTTAAATATAAATAAACTGAAAGCAATGCGGAAGTTCAATACAACCTCAAGAGCAGCTTTTGGACAGCAATAGTAGATTTGGGAGTTGACTTCAGTCCAGAGACACCGAGGTAGCCTTGCTGACGTCCGCAGGCCCGGAGTTTCTTCTATCTTTACAACAAGATACTCGTCACCATGCCTATACTCGTCACCATGCCCGGAGTATAGATACTCGTCACCATGCCTATACACCGTACTCGAAAATTAGCAAGTAGCAAACAAGACTCAACTCCTATTCCCTCAAGCTAAGGTTAAACCAAACACTTACCTCAACTTCCACAGCTAAATCAATCCACAACGACCGCCTTCCCTCTCGAATTCGGCTTCAACTCAACAAATCTATGAAATAACGACTTTACAACATTAATATAAGCTAAACAAATCAAACCCAATGCCTAAATATAGTTTTCTAAGCTTTCTTCCCAAAATTCCAAAAAGCGACCCCGGGCCCCCTTGGTCAAAACCCGAGGTTCGAACCAATTTCATATCACCCATTCCCCCACAAGCCCGAATATACAATTTGTTTTCAAATCCGACCCCAAAACGAGGTCTAAATCAAAGAAAGTTGAAAAGCCCTAATTCTACCCATTTCCCCCAATTTCCACCCTAATCTATGTGATTTAAGCTCAGAATTTTAGTAATTAATGAAGAAAAATGAAGGAAATAAGTGGGGATATACTAACCCAAGTGGTCTTGAAGAATGGGGGCTTCAATGGACTCCTAGAAGCTTGGGGAAGAAGAGAGCTCGTGAGAATTAGAGTTAAACCCGTAGCTACTGTTTTGAACATTTTAAAAAAATTACTGGGCGAAATTACTCTATGCGTTCGCGACAGGGAGGGTCGCGTTCGCGAAGAAGGGAGGCTGGCAAGCATCGCGTTCGCGAGTGGATGGCTGCGAACGCATAGAGTAAAATACTGGGGTCCAGGATCTGGGCCTACGCGAACGCGTGAAAAGGTACGCGAACGCATTGAAGGTAGCAGCAGAGCTATGCGTTCGCGAACAGCTCTATGCGAACGCGAAGAGGAACCTATTGGGGTCCTGAACTTGTCTTACGCGACCGCGATAATAGGGATGCGAACGCGAAGAAGGGCAGACTCTGAAGCTATGCGAACGCGATGAAGAAATTCAATGTTCACCTGCTGCAAGTTTTCTACAATTTCCTAAGTTTCAAAACCATCCCGAACACCTCCAAAAACACTCCGAAGCCCTCGGGGCTCTAACCACTCACACACACTAACTCAACCACATCCTACGAACTTAACCGTGCGATCAAATCGCCAAATTATCATCAAAAACGAGGAATCAAGTCTCAAAATCATCACTTTTTCATCTAACCTATTAAACTATCATTTTTAGAGATTTAGGTCCGAGACACGTCAAATGACGTTCGATTTCAACCAAATTTCACAGAAAGCGCTTAAACCACATGTAAGACCTGTACCGGGCACCGGAACCAAAATACGGGCCCGATACCAACACGTTATAAACCATTTTCATTTCAAATTTCTTTAAAAATTTCAGAAAAACAATTTCTTTTAAAAATTTATTTCTCGGGCTCGGGACCTCGGATTTTGATTCCGGGCATATGTCCGAGTCCCATATTTTTCTACGGATCCTCCGGGACCGTCCAATCACGGGTCCGGATCCGTTTACTCAAAACGTTGACCAAAGTCAACTCTAATCATATTAATACCAAAATTCATCATTTTTCACACAGAATTCATATTTAAGCTTTCCGGCTTCGTGCCCGGACTGCGCATGCAAATCGAGGCAACTAAAAATGAGGTTTTCAAGGCCTCGGAAGCATGGTATGAATGAGAAAACAGGTGATGACCCTTTGGGTCGTCACAGTTAGGGTGACATGGGATCACCCCCGGGTATATGCTTGGCAAGGTTATTCAGCAATCGGTTGGCTTTTGGAACAACTCTGGGTACGTTCGAGGAAGAACGTGTGTTTAAGTGGGGGAGGATGTAACGACCCGACCGGTCGTTTTGAGCCTTTTGCGCTTTGACCGCTAGTTCTCGGGCATGACTTGCCCGGTACGATATACTATGACTGATGTAGATTGTTGGTTTTGGTTTTCACGGAAATCGGTATGAATTTAAAAGAACAGTCTCAGTTGAAAGCTTTGAATTTGAAAGATTTGACCAAGAGTTGACTTATTTGTATATGTGCTCGGATCGGAGTTTTTATGATTTGGTTAGCTTCGTTAAGTGAATTGTGACTTAGGAGTGTGATCGGAAGTGATTTTCGAGGCCCGTTGTAGAATTAGGCTTGAATTGGCAAAGTTAGTATTTTGGCGATTTTCGGTTGATAGGTGAGATTTTGATCCGAGGGTCAGAATGGAATTCCGAGAGTTGTAGTAGCTCCGTTAGGTGATTTGGGATGTCCGTGCAAAATTTCAAACCATTTGGAGGTGATTTGGGTAGGTTTTTGATCGAATGCGTGTTTCGGAAGTTTTTGAAGAACTTAGGCTTGAATTCGATGAGAATTGATGGTTTTAGTGTTGTTTGAGGTGTTTTAATGATTGGAACAAGTTTGAATGGTGCTTTAGGATGCGTGGGTGCTTTTGGTTGAGGTCCCGGGGGCCTCAAGGTGATTTCGGATGGCTATCGGGATGAGTTTTGGACTTGTGCAAATTGCAGGCCTGCTGCTTCTGGTATTTCTGCTTATGCGGAACTGGAACCGCAGAAGCGGTCTCGCAGGTGCGGAAGATAGGGCGCAGGTGCGGTTTTTGTATGGGCTCGTCAGGACCGCATATGCGGAGTGGGGACCGCATCTGCGGAGTCGCATATGCGACTTTTAGACCGCAGATGCAGTATTTGGGGCTTAAGTGAAATTCCGCATATGCGGAGGGCTGACCGCAGAAGCGGTTTAGTGACCGCAGATGCAGTTATAGCTGGGCAGAGATATAAAGTTTCATCTTCGCGAAATTTTGAAGGGTTTCTCATTCTAACTTCGGACTTGGAGGATTTTGGGCGAAACTAAAGAGGGATTTCAAGGGATTTCGATAAGATTCGACGCGCCAGGAGGTCGATTTGAGAGGCAAGGGCATAGCGAGCTAGAGATTTTGCCGGTTCGAGGTAAGTAATGATTGTAAATGCTGTTCTGAGGGTTTGAAACCCCGGATTACACATCGCTGTGTTACTTTGAGGTGACTTACACGCTAGATGACGAGCGTGGGGTGGAGCACCGCTGGGGATTGTGACCTAGTCCATCCCGAACAATTATTTTAATGCGCACTTGATAGTTAATTGTTTGATACTATTATATCTTGGGCTGTATGCCATGTTTGGGGTCTTGTGCTGACTTGTTGAGACCCTTACGGGCATTTGTACTATCTTTCCTCACTCTACTTGTTTGAAAGCATATCCTCAGTCATTTTTTACCTGTTTATCACTCAAATCTGGCTTTATCACTATATTCTTAAAAATGTGGAAGCTGTTTTGGGCTGAGTTCCCTGTTTTACTGATGGTCCGAGTGATCGTGAGATGATGACTGAGATAGACCGAGGGTCTGATTGTGAGATTGATGATTGAGATAGACTGAGAGTCTGATGGTGAGGTTAATGACCGAGAGAGGCCGAGGGCCTAGTTGTAAGGATTATATATCTAGGGATCGGGCTGCACGCCGCAACAATGTGTGTGTGTGTGTGTATATATATATATATATATGTGGATCGGGCTGCATGCCGCAGCGATATAGCGCTTGGGCTGTAGGAGCCCCTCCGGAGTCTGCACACCCCCAGTGAGCGCAGTCGACTATATATGTGGACCGGGCTGCGCGCCGCAGCGATATATGGATCGGGATGCACGCCGCAACGGTTACTATATGATACCTATTGAGCGTGAGTGCTGAGTACGAGTACTGATTGGTAAGAGTTGAGTCACGAGTGACAGAGAGGCTAGCCCGAGGGGCAATAGATATATACATGCACATGAGTGATGTTGGCCTGAGAGGCCTGTTTATGAACTTATTGATTTCACTCCTCTTTAAAGTGAGTTTCTATCGAATATGTTGATTTATTGATTGCTTTCACTCATCTTTCTCTGTCGGAAAGTTGAATAAATATTTTAAAACAACTTTTACTTAAACTGGGGTTTATGAGACATTCAGAAATTAATCATTGATTTAGCATTGGTTATTTCCACTGAGATCTTCAAGTTATGAAGTGCCTATGATAATTGTTTTGCCCGAGGGGCTGTTTTACGAACTATGCTTTGCCCGAGGGGCCGATTATTGCTTAAATCTCTATTATTATTTTAAATGGTGTTGCACCCCTACTGAAATTGCTGGAAGTATTTCAAAAATGATTTTTTTTCTAAAAGCTGGATTTTAAAAGGGAAGATTGACCCGTATTATGATTTGAAAGCCTGTCGTGTTTATTGAGCCTAACGTAAATGTGGATTCATTGTTTCCTACTGCTCAGTCATTATTTACTCTTATTACTTACTGGGTTGGAGTACTCACATTACTCCTTGCACCTCGTGTGCAGATGCAGGTATTGATTCACCCGGTAGCGGGTTTTGGCTGATTCGAGGCAGAGCTATAGGAGTTTAGCGAGGTGACTGCCAGCGTTCGCAGCACCGCTTCTCTCTCAGTTGATCATTATTCTTGTTCAGTGTATTTTTAGACCTTGTAGTTGTATTTACACTCTTATAGATGCTCGTGACTTGTGACACCCCGGTTTGGGCTGTGTTTGGGTTGTATTCTGCACTTAATAAAGAAATCTCTGTTTAGACTGTGGTCATTAAATTATGTTAAAACTGTGTATTTAACAATTTTGAAAAGGCGAAATGGGTTGGTTGGCTGGCCTTGTCTTCACGAGAGGTGCCATCACGACCTGTCCGGTTGGGGTCGTGGCAGCCATAGTCCCATTCCCCTCGATGATTTCTCAACTACCTCCCTAGTTAGGCCTTTTGTAAGTGGATACGACACATTATCACTTGACTTTATGTAGTCAATCGTGATAATTCCTCTGGAGAGTAGTTGCCTAACGGTTTTATGTCTTCGTCATATATGACATGTCACGACCCCAGTTCGCCCTCCGTGAACTGTCATGACGGCACCTAGTCTCTACGACTAGGTAAGCCTAACAAAATGCGGAAAAAGGGAACAATTGCGGAAGGAAGTAATTAAAAATCGAGACAACAAGGTTAAACAGTGTTTAAGATGCCGCCGACATATAACAGTACAAAATCTCATTCTAACACTCCCAAAATTCGGAACCCCATGAATCACAAGCTAAAAGATTACATAATAAGTTCTAGCTCCAGAATGTCTACCTACAAGGGAAAATACAGAAAGGGCTATACTAGTACTGAGAATAGAAAGGGACTCTTCGGTCTACGGACGCGGCAGATATACCTCGGAGTCTCTACAACGCGCCTCGCCTCAAGCGTGATAAGACTGAGTGGAAGTACCTGGATCTGCACATGAAAAACATGCGCAGGAAGGGCATGAGTACACCACAGTGGTACTCAGTAAGTGCCAAGCCTAACCTCGGTCGGGTATTGACGAGGAAGGTCAGGGGCCTATTGAGGTTAAAGGAAATACAAGATATAACAATGTAGAATAAGACAGTATACTTAAGTGCAACAGTAAAAAGTAACACAGGATAAAAGAACAACATCAACTTTAACAGGGACATAGAAATCACGGAAATAAATACAGCTCAACGCACAGATAACAACAGGGGGATCTCTCAGTATCCCGAGGATCTCTTAGTATCCTCAATATGTGTACTGGGGATCTCTCAGTATTCCGAGGATCTCCCTAGTATCCTCAATATATATGCTGGGGATCTCTCGGTATCCCAAGGATCTCTTAGTATCCTCAATATACGTGCTGGGGATCTCTCGGTATCCCGCACTACAGTCCAAATCAATACAGGTGCCGGGGATCTCCCGGAATACGAATCCATAGTCCCGAAGTAAACAAGCAGGGGGATCTCCCGGGATACCATCCCGTAGTCCCAAAGTAAACACACAGCAGCAACACGAAGAATACTCAATTCAGTTCTAATTTCATACCAAGGTAAAAACAGGTATTTCTAACCTAGCATGCCACACATAATCCAAATAAGACAATTTGAGCAAATAAGGCAATTAAGACAATTAAACATGCTTCCCTAAGCTAATGGCAGGCTTAAATTACACACGGTATGAACAGAAAAAAGGAAATCACATTTATAGTTACTTAAAGAAAACGGATTTTCAACAATTAGCACAAGTACGCACTCGTCACCTCACGTACAAGGCATATCAATTATCAACAAACCAAATACTAATGGGGAGTTCCCCCATACAAGGTTAGACAAGCCACTTACCTCGCACCGGCTCAAAATCAACCCGAAACCACGTTCTTGCCACGAGTACTCGACTCCAAATGGCCAAAATCTATTCAATTCAATTGCATAATGGAAATAACACTTCAAGTAACTGATTCTACAAATAAATTCTAAGCTAATACGCGAAATTAGGTAAAATGACCAAAATGCCCTCTGGGCCCACATCTCGGAATCGGGTAAAATTTACATTTTCAAAATCCTCATATTCTCACGAATCTAACCATACCAAAATTATCCAAATCCAATGTCAAATTCCTAATCAAAACTCGAAATTTAGGTCTAAGAACTTTCTTCAAAATTTTCCCCAATTTTCATCTCAAATCCGAAATTAAACGATAAAACTAACAATAGATCAATGGAATACAACTAGAAAGGGATAAGGAATTATTACCCACTGATTTCCTCTTCAAAAATCTCCCAAAATCGTCCTCTCCCGAGCTCCAAATTAATTTTCTAACTTTTGAAACTAAACCCTCGAAATTCTAATTTTCTGCCCAGTAAATCCGCACACGCGGTCGAATACCCGCTTGTGCGCTACCGCTTCTGCGGTTGAGGGAACCGCTCCTACGATTTTCACTAAAATCTCTATCTCCGCACATGCGACCCAGATTCCGCATCTGCGATCCCGCAGGTGCGGTAACTCTTCCGCTTCTGCTACCTCTGCTGCCTTCACTTGTGGCCACATCTGCGGCTCCATGCTCGATTCTGCGAGTCCGCACCTGCGGTCCCCTAGCCACAGGTGCGGTTATGACATCAATGGAAAGGCTTCAGCTGCCAAACCAAATTCCTAACTCTTCCGTTAACCATCCGAAACCATCCCGAGGCCCCAGGGACCTCAATCAAAAGCACGAACAAGTCATATACCTCTGAACAAACTTATACAAATCTTCAAAACACCTCAAACAACATCAAATCAACCAATTAGCATCGAATTCAAGCCTAAGAACTTCAAAACTCTCAAAATACGCTTTCGATCAAAAAGTCTATCAAACGTCATCCGAATAACCTGAAATTTTGCACACACGTCACATTCAACCCTACGGAGCTGCTCCAACTTCTGGAATTCCATTCCGACCCCGATATCAAAATCTCACTATCGAACCGGAAACTTTAAAAATTTAACTTTCGACATTTCAAGCCTAATTAAACTACGGACATCCAAAAAACAATCCGAACACGTTCCTAAACCCGAAATCACCCAACGGAGCTAACGGAATACCATTCCGAGGCCGTCTTCACACTGTTCCGACTACGGTCCAAATTCTAACACTTAACTCTCATTTAGGGGACTAAGTGTCCCAAAACTCTCAGAAACTCCAAATAAATATTCCTAGCAACTCACAATAGCAGAAAAAAACACGGGGAATGCAGTTAATAGGGGATCGGGGCGTAAATTCTTAAAACGACCAGCCAGGTCATTACATGACGAGATTTACCATTATACATAATGCTCCCTGTCCTTCCAATTGCCGCTTAACTATCGCAATGTATGCATATTGGTGCCAACGGTTTGGGCCAAAATGAAATGTCTTCCAAGAAATTCCGGGGCCATTCGCCTTCTTCACCGGCTTTATCTCAGGCTATGAACTCAGTCTCCTTTGTAGAGCGGGCAATACAAGTTTGTTTGGACGACTTCCAAGATACCGCTCCTCTACCAATAGTGAATACATATCCACTTGTGGACATAGAATCAGTTGAACCGGTGATCCAATTTGCATCACAGTATCCCTCAATCACCGTAGGTATTTACTATAGTGCAAAGCAAAGTCCTGGGTATGTTCTAAATATCCCAAAACTCGTTTCATTGCCATCCAATGAGATTGACCTGGATTGCTCGTATATCGACTCAATTTACTTATAGCACAAACTAATCTGGTCGTGTACAATTTATGATATATATTAAGCATCCCAACACACGAGCATAGTCCAATTGTGATATGCTTTGGCCTTTGTTCTTTGTTAATGCAAGATTCACATCAATTGGAGTCTTTGCAACTTTAAACCCTAAGTGCTTGAATTTTCCAAGTACTGTCTTAATATAATGAGATTGTGACAATGCCAGACCTTGAGGAGTCTTATGGATCTTAATCCCCAGAATTAAATTAGCAACTCCCAAGTCCTTCATATCAAGCTTGCTAGTTAGCACACACTTACTCGCATTTATGTTGGCAATGTCATTACTCATTATCAGCATATCATCCACATATAAGCAAACAATGACTATGTGATTTGGAACATTTTTAATGTACACACATTTATCACATTCATTTATCATAAAACCATTTGACAACATTGTTTGGTCAAATTTCGCATGCCATTGTTTGGGTGCTTGTTTTAGTCCATAAAGAGACTTAACAAGTCTGCATACCTTCTTTTCTTTACCTGGAATCACAAACCCTTCAGGTTGTTCCATGTAGATTTCTTCCTCCAAATCTCCATTCAAGAAGGCTGTCTTAATGTCCATTTGATAAATTTCAAGACCATAAACTGCAGCTAATGCTACTAACATTCGTATGGACGTAATTCTTGTAACTAGAGAGTATGTATCAAAGTAGTCAAGAACTTCTCGTTGTCTATACCCTTTGACTACAAGTCTTGCCTTAAATTTATCAATAGTGCCATTATCTTTCATTTTCCTCTTAAAAATCTATTTAGAACCCAAAGGTTTATTTCCAGGAGGAAGATCAACCAATTCCCATGTATGGTTGTTCAATATGGATTCTATTTCACTATTGACTCCCTCTTTCCAAAATAATGATTCCGAAGAAGACATAGCATCTTTAAATGTTCGAGGCTCATTTTCCAATAAGAAAGTCACAAAATCTGGTCCAAATGAAGTAGACGTTCTTTGACGTTTACTACGTCTTGGATCCTCCTGATTAAATGTACTTTCTCTTGTTTCTTCCCGAGGTCGTTTAGATCCTTCACCAATCGACTCAAATTCCTTATTATACGGATATATATTTTCAAAGAACTCAGCATTATCTGATTCTATAAGCGTATTATTATGAATGTCGGGATTTTCTAATTTATGAACCAAAAATTGATATGCTTTACTATTGGTCGCATATACTATGAAAACACAATCAACTGTTTTCGGTCCTATTTTTACCCTTTTGGGTTTAGGAACTTGTAATTTTTCCAAACACCCCCACACTTTAAAATAATTCAAGTTAGGCTTCCTTCCTTTCCATATTTCATATGGAATGGATTGTGTTTTGCTATGGGGTACTCGATTTAGTATCTGGTTAGTCGTAAGAACGGCTTCCCCCCACAAGTTCTATGGCAAACCGGAACTTATTAACAATGCGTTTATCATCTCCTTTAATGAATGATTCTTTCTTTTCGCAATCCCATTGGATTGGAGCGTGTAAGGGGCCGTTGTTTGATGAATAATTCCATATTCTAAACATATTTCTTCAAAAGGAGATTTATATTCACCACCCCTATCACTTCTTATCATTTTGATTTTCTTGTTAAGTTGCATTTCAAATTTATTTTTGTATTGCATGAATGCGTCTATTACTTCATCTTTACTATTAAGTAAGTAAATATAGCAATATCGAGTACTGTCGTCAATAAAAGTTATGAAATACTTCTTTCCACCGCGAGATAGTATTGACTTCATATCGCAAATATCTGTGTGAGTTAAGTCTAAAGGATTTGAATTCCTTTCAACTGACTTATAAGGATGTTTAACATACTTAGATTCCACACATATTTGACATTTTGATTTGTCGCATTCAAACTTAGACAATACTTCTAAGTTAATCATTTTCCGCAAGGTTTTATAATTGACATGACCCAAACGTATATGCTATAAATCATTTGACTAAAGTAAGTAAGAAGAAGCTGAAATTTTATTATTATTCTCAACAACTATTACATTCAGCTTGAAAAGGCCCTCAGTGAGGTAACTTTTTCCTACAAACATCTCATTCTTACTTATTACAACCTTACCAGATACAAAGACACATTTAAACCGTTCTTAACAAGAAGTCCAGCAGAGACTAATTTTTTTCTAATCTCGGGAACATGAAGGACGTTGTTTAGAGTCACCACCTTGCCAGAAGTCATTTTCAGAAATATCTTCCCACATCCTTCAATTTTGGCCGTTGCAGAATTTCCCATAAAAAGCGTCTCTTCGGGTCCAACGGGAGCATATGTAGCAAATGCTTCTCTAACGGCACAAACATGGCGAGCGGCTCCAGAATCAATCCACCACTCCTTAAGATTTCCCATCAGGTTGCATTCAGAAAGCATAGCACACAAGTCAATACCATCTTCGTGCTTTTCAACCATGTTTGCTTGACGCTTTGACGAGGCCAATGTGTATTGGAATTTCCTGCTCGTACTTTGTCAAATTCTAATATAGTTTAAGATATCGTCCCACAGAGACTGGATAATCTATGCTACAGATTTGTAATATTTTAACTACTATTTGAGAGAATCAAATTGATGAAAAGTGAGTGAGGTTTAAAACTTGTTAATTATTTAAGCAAAACAAATATTTTTGGAAGATTTATAATTTAAAAAAGAGTTGGGAATCATTGAATTCACTTGATAATATTACTATAATAAAATCTCAATGTCTACATTTATTTCTCTAAAGAATAATTGCTTATTTCTAATACAATTATATTTGGCTCACTAAGAAATAACCAATTAATAACACTCTGTGAGAATTATGTTAATTAATCAATTTAAGACTAGTGACGTTTAAATCGAAATATTTTTCTTGCTTGAATTGTGCTAAAAGATAGTAAAAACTTAGTGAGAATATTTTTACCAAGGATTAATAATCTTGCCTACAACAATTCCTCCGTGAGAATTAAAACCGAGGCAAGCAAGATTACTAACTTGAAATAATAGTTTACTGAAAAATTACTTTCACATTACTATTTTATTCATCAGTTATTATATATTAATTTTGCTCCGCGAGAATTACAAAATTAATATATGAATAACCTAGAGATAAAATATATAGATGTGATGATAGAGTAATTAAAAACCATCATTTCAGCACAATATGAAATGTAAATAAAAAGTTTCAAGCCAAGAATATATAAAAACTAAGATAATATTATAAAATATATCAAGCTTCATCAACTATCCCAACAAAAAGAAATTACTCCATTGTGGAGTAAGAAAAGCTAAAAAGGATATTTAGAAGACTAGAAATATTTTTACTATAAGGAAAGAAAAGAAAGAAAGAACAAGACTAGTTCTTGTCTTACAAATATTGGATATCCTTATACAAAGAGAGCTTGCTATTTATAGGAAAAGATGAGTAGCTTTTGTCATGTTCCACTTTTTCGAATGTGAAATCCATGTATGCGAAGTGACCTTTGTGTACGTAGATTCTATATATGCAACTATGGCACTTGTGCTTCACTTTTGACTTCATGAGTTAGTCTTGCAAATGTAGCTTCCATGTATGCAAAGTAACCTTTGTGTAGGCAGATTCAATATATGCAAGCAAATATGGCACTTGTGCTTCACTCTTGACTTCATGAGTTAGTCTTGCATATGTAGGTTCCACGTGTGCGAATGTACCTTTGCAAATATAGATTCCACGCATGCATCTATTACTCTTTTGCTTCCATTCTTGACTTCATGACTTAGACTTGCAAATGTGGGTTCCATGTATGCGAATGTGACAATGTGACCTTTGCAAATATAGATTCCATGCATGCATTTATGATTCTTTTGCTTCCATTGTTGACTTCATGACTTACACTTGCAAATGTAGGTTCCATGTATGCGAATGTGACCTTTGCGTATATAGATTCCACATATGCAACTATACTCCTTTTCATCTCTAATTTTCTCTTTCTATAAGCCCATATGTATATTCCACATTTGCGAATATGACGATGATGTGTGCAACTGTGGCTTTGCTTCATTCTCTTGTCTTTTTCATAATTTTTTTTTCCTACAAGAATTGTTAGAAAATATGCGAGGATAGGATGTTATTATTCATATTTTATTTTAAAAACTTATTTTTTACATATGAAATTACATGAATATTTTATATCCATCAAATACCCCCATACTTGAACTTCTGCTCGTCCTCGAGGAAAAAGAATACTTTAAAAATATATTTTCCAAAATCCATGACTATTGTAGGATAGAAAATTTATACAAAATAAATATCCTCCAACATGGTCAATGCAATTAACCTTTTTAAATTCACCAAATCTTTTACCTTATTTCTGAATTCTACTTTGATCAACAAGAACTTGCAATCTTCTTCCCTTGAATCTTTCAGAATTGATAGATTTATGATCACTTATTCAGTTAATATCATACTCTTGTCCATAGGCTTGCTCCTTATGTTTTTCTCCACTAATATAGGTTCAACACTGATTTTTAGAATCTTTCTAGGACTTTTCTTGGCTTGTAATGTTAGGCTTCAGGCTGGTAGGATAAGGATATTTTTAGAGTGACTTCTTTTCCCCAGCTTGGAGCAAACATTTCTTGGTGCTCGACATTTCCTCCCTTTGATAACACTTTTTTTTTTGGTTTTGTCTTTTTTTTTGTAATCTCAAATATCTTATATTCACATATTTTTTTCCCCTTCTTCCATCCTTTTAAAAAAAATATATATACACCAATCTCTGCTCATTTATAGCTGGAAGATCTCATAATTATATATGTATATATATAATTACTCTTTTTTTTTCTTTTTCTTCTTCTTCTTTATAAGAGATCAAGGTGTTGAAAAAAATGGGATAAAGGCTCAAAGAAGGGTTCTAATGGAATATTTATATGTATTTGGGAAGGCTAGAAAATAATAAATCAAAGAAAGCCTAATTTCATTTTCCAAAAATCAGACCTATTATTTCGCCTTGAGAAACATCTAGAGCAAGTTCTAGCCAAGTTTATTGATTCTACATGTTTTGCGATCATAATTGTTCTAATTTCAATGATTTCCAGAGATAAAGATGCTTGCTCCTGCCTTCACAAAATCAAAATCATAGATATGGAATTTACATGGTGAAGATGAAAAGAAATTAATCATTGGACATATAGTAAAAATTTTATTTTGTTAATTAAAAACTACAAATAGGATAGAGGAGAGAAAAATAATGATATATAAAGAAAATAGAACTTTATGTAAACATATATATCTATTAACTAGATAAATATATAACACATACTAGAAATGCATCAGAATATACCCCTTCACACGTGAACTATTTCATCCTCCTGGATAAAACACGTGATGAGAGATATACATATATAAGTATTAATTTAAGGAAAAGAAAAAACTAATACTAATGTATATAAAATTAAAAAAAAATCTTTTTGGCTTTCAAATTTACAATCACTGAAGAAAGCTTGAAAGAAACTGTGACTACACATGTTCTATGCGTAATAGACTGACTAATTTAAAACCTTATTAGTCATTTGGTCCTGGTTTAAATATAAACCAAAAATTACCTGAGCCAGCATTCGACTTTGAAACATTAAATGGTTGACCAACCAGTTACTTAGGCATATCGATCACCATGGAGTTGCTCCTGTGTAGGTGACTCTATTTTTGTAGAGGCCTTCATGAGATGCCCTGGTCGTACAGTAACCTGGATATTGACCGGATTAATTGGTTAAGCATTTAATTATCAAACATATGTTGGACTTATAAGGCTCCATTGCTTCACCCACAATGGCTACGGGTATGTTACTATGGTTCTGAGTTTAACGTCGTCAGCTCGACTTATTACCTGTGGAATTCATCAGTCTATCAAAGTGACTGATGAATGTTGCTCAAAATGTCCTCCAAAGTACAATTTTAGTCTTTGACCATTTACCTTGAACTTGTCACCTCCATTGTTCTGTTGGATTTCAATTGCTCCATGTGGAGTAACATTTGTTACATTGTAAGGACCTGTCCACCTTGATTTTAATTTTTCTGGGAATAGCCTGAGTCGACTATTGTAAAGAAGCACTTGATCTCCAATTTTAAAACTTTTTTGTCGGATCAAATTTTTATGCCATTTTTTTATTTTTTCTTTAAAAAGTTTTGCATTTTCATAGGCTTCTAACCTCATTTCTTCCAACTCATTAACCTGAAAAAATCTATTTTTACCAGTAGAGGCTAATTCAAAGTTTAGTGCTTTTAGTGCCCAAAAAGCTTTGTGTTCTAATTCAACTGGCAAATGACAAGATTTTCCAAAGACTAATCTATATGGGGATGTTCCAATTGGCGTTTTGAACGCCGTTCGGTATGCCCATAGTGCATCATCTAATTTTAAAGACCAGTCTTTTCTTGAGATTCCTACCGTTTTTTCAAGAATTCTTTTTAACTCACGGTTGGAAACTTCAACTTGCCTTTGAGTTTGAGCATGATATGGTGTTCCTGTTTTATGAGTCACACCATATTTGTTAGCAAAGTAGAAAATTGTCTATTCATAAAATGAGTCCCTTGGTCACTAATGATGACTCGTGGTGTGCCAAATTTGGTAAATATATTTTTTTTTGAGAAAATTGCACACAGTTCGAGCATCATTTTTTCTTGTGGGGATGGCTTCAACCCATCTTGACACATAATCCACAGCCACAAGGATATATTCAAAAGAATGAGAGGAAGAAAAAGGACCCATGAAATTTATTCCCCAAACATCAAATATTTCACATACCTGTATTGATTGCAATGGCATCTCATCTCTCTTAGTGATGTTACCTGTTCTTTGACACCTGTCACATTGTGCAACATATGCTCGAGCATCTTTAAAGAGAGTCAGCCAGAAAAATCCAGCTTCCAAAACTTTAAAGGCCGTTCGATTTGCTGCATAATGACCTCCAATTGCTCCATCATGACAGTGATATAAAATTTTGTTCATCTCTTCTTCAGGCACACATCTTCTAATGATATTATTTGCACAATTTTTAAACAAGTAAGGTTCATTCCACAAATAATACTTTGCATCAGATATAAGCTTTTTTCTTTGCTGGTAAGAGAGATTTTGGGGTGTCCACTTTCCAACCAAGTAGTTTGCAATATCTGCAAACCAGGGTGGTTGAGTCAAAATTGAGTTAACTGAGAAAATATGTTCATCAGGAAATTCTTCCTTTATTTCGCTAAACTCAAGGGGGGAATTTTCTAATCTAGACAAATGGTCAGTTACTTGATTCTCTGTTCCTTTTTTGTCTTTTATCTCAAGGTTGTAGAAGCAAAATCCATCTTAACAATCTAGATCGAGCATCTTTCTTTGCTAAGAGGTATTTTAAAGTTGCATGATCAGTAAAAACAGTGACCTTGGTTCCTATCAAATAAGACTGAAACTTATCAAAAGCAAATACTACTGCTAGTAACTCTTTTTCTGTTGTGGCATAATTTAGTTGAGCCTCATTCATTGTTCTACTAGCATAGTAAATGGGACGAAAGATCTTATCCTTTCTCTGGCCTAAAACAGCTCCAACTGCAGCATCACTAGCATCACACATGACCTCAAAAGGTTGATTCCAGTCTGGGACACAACTACAGGGGCGGTTGATAACTTTTCTTTAAGGGTCTCAAATGCTTTCAAACAATTACCTGAAAAATCAAACTTAATTTCTTTCATCAAAAGGTTAGTCAACGGTTTTGAAATCTTTGAAAAGTCTTTTATGAACCGTCTGTAAAAACCTGCATGACCTGGAAAGCTTCTAATGCCTTTAACAGTTGTGGGAGGGGGTAATCCTGCTATGAGATCAATTTTAGCCTTATCAACTTCTATCCCTTTAGCAGTAATTTTATGTCCTAAAACATTTCCCTCAGTAACCATAAAATGATATTTTTCCCAATTAAGAATCAAGTTTGTCTCTTCACATCTCTTAAGAACTAAGGTCAAATGGTGAAGACAATCCTCAAATGTTTTGCCAAAGAGTGTAAAATCATCCATACAAATTTCATATTTTTTTTCAGTCATGTCAGAAAAAATTGATGACATGCAACACTGAAATGTAGCAGGGGCGTTGCATAGACCAAATGGCATTCTCCTATAGGCATATGTTCCATGAGGACATGTGAAAGTTATTTTGTCCTGATCTTCAGGTGCAATTGGTATTTGGTTATACCCTGAATAACCGTCAAAAAAACAGTAAAAATCATATCCTGCAATTCTTTCTAACATTTGATCAATAAATGGTAAAGGAAAATGATCTTTTCTAGTGGCATCATTGAGACGTCTGTAATCAATACAAACTCTCCATCCTGTGACAGTTCTGGTAGGTATAAGTTCATTACTTTCATTTTTTATTACCGTCATACCTCCTTTCTTTGGTACTACCTGAACAACGCTTACCCAAGGGCTGTCTGAAATGGGGTAAATAATACCTGCCGCCAAAAGCTTTACGGTCTCCTTTTTTACTACTTCCTGCATTGCTGGATTCAATCTCCTCTGGGGCTGGACTATTGGCCTGTAGCTATCCTCCATGAGAATTCTGTGCGTACAAACAGCTGGATTAATCCCTTTGATATCTTCTATAGTCCATCCCAAGGCTCCTTTGTGTGCTTTCAAAACTTCAATAAGTTTTTCTTCTTGTCCTGCAGTAAGAGAAGATGAAATAATTACTGGAAATAATTCTTCCTCAAGATAAACATATTTTAAATGAGATGGGAGAACTTTGAGTTCAATTTTGGGTTGAACTTGTTCTGGTTACATCTCCTCCTCTTCAGTATCTTTTTCTAGTATTTCGGCTTCTCTTCTAATGATAGGATCATCATCTTGTATGGTGCCAGATTTGGCCAAACATCTTTCCATTGAGTCTGGAATCAATTGATCATCTTTGAATTTATCTGTAAGATAATTAAGCATGTCAATCGAAAAACATGAAGATGATGTCTCATCTCCTGAAAATCTTAATATCTTTTGCATATCAAAAATGACTCTTTCTTCATCAACTCTCAAAATCAGTTGTCCTTGATGGACATCTATGATTGCTCTACCTGTGGCAAGAAATGGTCTACCCAAAATAATTGGTTCATCAGGACATTCCTTCATTTCAAGTACTATAAAATCTACAGGGAAAACAAACTTATCTACTCTTACGAGAATATTTTCAATTATTCCCTTAGGTTTCTTAGTACTTTGATCTGCAAACTGAAGAGAAACACGTATCCAAGATTTAATTTTCCAAAAGATAGAAAATGGCATCAAGTTAATTGAAGCTCTAGAATCACAAAGTGCTTTTTCAAAATATACTCCTCCCAAAGTGCATGGAATTGTAAAACTACCTAGATCACCAAGTTTTTGTGGTAGCTTATTTTGAAGTATATCACTGCATTTTTCAGTAAGCATCACCACAAAAACTTCTTCCGATTTCCTTTTACTTGACAAAATTTCTTTTAGGAATTTGGCATAAGAAGGCATTTGCAACAAAGCATCAGTGAAAGGAATATTAATGTGGATTTGTTTAAAAATCTCCATAAACTTTGAAAATTGATTATCAAGATTTTCTCTTTTCAGTTTTTGTGGAAAAGGAATTGTCACAGGGAAAGGAGTCAATTTTTCAATATTATTTTCTTCTTTTTTCCTGACTTCTTTCTCTTCAGACAGTTCAAAGGGTATTTCAACATTCTTACCATTGTTTACCTGTTGTTCTGTCTGGGTTGCATAGGGTTCATCAAGATCCTTACCTAACCGTAAGGCGATGGCCTTAAGGTGCTCCTTTGGATTTTTCTCTGTATTGCTTGGCAAGGGACCTTGATTCTTTTCTGACACAAGAGTTGCCAGTTGGCTTAAATTGTATTTCCAGATTTTTAAGGGCTGAACCCTGGCTTTCCATCTTTTCATCAGTTACCTTAATGTACTTATACAAAAGGTCATCAAGACTTGAATGAGCTTGTTGAGGCCTTTGCTGATATGGACCTGCTTGTTGATAGGGTTTATAGTTTGGTTGCCCACGGTTCTGATTCTGGTATCCCGACGGACCTTGTACTTGTTGCTTCTGGAAGCTTTGAGAGTTCTCTGCACCATTTGGATTGCTCCATTGAAATCCTGGATGCTTTTGTGTCATTGGACTCCCAAAAGGGTACAGTTTATAACCGACAGAATGGACATGTTCGTCATTATGATTGTTTGCTTGACATTCATGGTTCAGATGATTTCCTCCACACATGCCACAAGCCTCAGATTGGCTTGGTTGTTGTGTATTCACCTGAAAAGATTCAAACTTTTGTGCCAAAGAAACAATTTGCTGCGTTAGTGTATTTAAAGCATCAACCTGATTTACGGTAGCAGCCTTCTTGATGATTACACGCTCAGATGGCCATTGGCTGGCATTCTCAGAAATCTCGTTCAACAATTGCAATGCTTCCTCCGTGGTTTTTGCCATTACAGAACCTCCTGCAGCTGCATCAATCACATTTCTAGCTGAGGGTTTTAACCCATGATAAAAAATATACAGTTGCATGTGTTCAGGAATGTCATGGTGTGGACATTTTCTTAACATTGCTTTTAATCTTTCCCAAGCTTGATAAACTGACTCAGTGTCACCCTGCAAGAAATTCGAGATGTCTTGTCTTAACTTTGTGGTTTTAGCAAAGGAAAAATATTTATTTGTAAATTTCTGAGTCATTTGGTCCCATGTGATAATGGATCCTTGTGGCAAACTTCGCAACCAAGTCTTGGCATCTCCTTTTAAAGAAAAAGGAAATAGCCTTAACTTGATAGCTTCAGGAGGTACTCCATTATACTTAGTTGTTTCAACAAGTTCCAGAAAGTCAATTAAATGACTGTGTGGATCTTCACTTGCGTCTCCAGTGAAGTTGCAAGATTGTTGAATTGGTTGAATCAGGCCAATCCCGATTTCAAAGTTGTTGGCCGCCACTGGAGGTTTTTTAACACTAGATTCACAGTTGAAGCGGTCAGGTCTACCATAATCCCTTAGGATTCTGTTTGCTGGCCTTGGTGCTGCTTCATCAAACTGATCCTCCACATGGACTGGTGGTCTCCCTGATTCTCCATTCCTTCACGAGCTATGCTTTGAGAAGATGATATTTTTCCTTTCCTGCACAAAGATTTTTCAATTTCTGGATCGTAACTAGCCAACTTTTTTGTAGAAGAGCGGATCATAAACTACTTAAATTTTAAAGAGAAAAAAAATAACAATAGTTTCTAAAGCAGTACTAGTAGTTAATAAAATAACTGAAGATTTTTTTAAAGATAACAAAAATAGTTAGAAAAAAAAAGTACGATAATATATATTAAATATAAGTTAAGCTAGTACTAGTAAATAATAGTAATTAGAGATAAAGTTAGAATAGTATTTGAAGATAAAAGTACTAGTAATATTATACTAAATATTCTAAAGGAAAACTAATGATAGAAGTAGTAGGAAGTACTTAATAGTAGATAGTGAAAATACTGACAGAAATAATAATAATAATAATAATAATAATAATAATAATAATAATAATAATAGTAATAAATTCTCAAATTAGTAACAACATATTTAGTCTGAAGTAGATGTATGCCAATCCCTGGCAACAACGCCAAAAATTTGACGAGGCCAATGTGTATTGGAATTTCCTGCTCGTACTCTGTCAAATTCTAATATAGTTTAAGATATCGTCCCATAGAGACTGGATAATCTATGCTATAGATTTGTAATATTTTAACTACTATTTGAGAGAATCAAATTGATGAAAAGTGAGTGAGGTTTAAAACTTGTTAATTATTTAAGCAAAACAAATATTTTTGGAAGATTTATAATTTAAAAAAGAGTTGGGAATCATTGAATTCACTTGATAATATTGCTATAATAAAATCTCAATTTCTACATTTATTTCTCTAAAGAATAATTGCTTATTTCTAATACAATCAAATTTGGCTCACTAAGAAATAACCAATTAAATTACTACTTTCAACACCAGTATTAATTCGACTTATACCTTCAGCAAGGAGATGGTGAATAATCACTTGCAATTCCTGTACTTGAGTAATGACAGACTTGCTATCTACCATTTTGTAATCCAAAAATTTAGTGGCGATGAATTTTTTCACCCGGCATCTTCAATTTTGTATTTCCTTTCAAGCGAAATCCACAGTTCTTTTGACGTCTCCACATTACTGTAGACGTTATACAGATCGTCCTCCAGTCTGCTTAGAATGTAATTCTTACATAGAAAATCAGAATGCGTCCACGCCTCAATCACGAGAAAGCGTTCATCCTCTGGAGTTTCGTCGGGCAAAACAGGAACATCTTCCTTAATGAACTTCTGTAGACTTAAAGTCGTCAAGTAGAAGATCATCTTTTGCTGCCAATGCTTGAAATCAATCCCGGAAATTTTTTTGAATTTTTCTGCCGATGCCAATGCCGATGTTGTTCGGCTTGTTGACGCATTGGCAGTCACCATAGGAACAGTCTGGTTCCCGTTGTCATTCGTCATTTCTGTAAAAGTATGACACAAACAAATGTTAAAATCACGTAGATTTTAATCTCCAATGGAGTAGAAAACCACAAAGGTTTTATTCTCCAGAAACAGTGAGTATAACACAAATACAGAAAATATGTTAAATGTTCTTAAGCTTGTTAGTAAATTGTACTCGTAAAATAATTCTGGAGAAGATAAAATAACATATTAACAGAAATGTAAACAAAACAGAATTTGATCCGAGCCCACTGAATTCACGGTGTTTCCTTAAGGAATTTAATCCCCTCCTAGTACCCAAGGTTGTGGATTATTTCCTTCCAGGATAGAACGAATTACACACTGGTGTAGCGGTACTTCAAACCCCAGTGTCTTAGCGAACACAATGATTGGTAACAAATAACACTTACTGTTACTTTCTTTGTAGTTAAAACAATGTAGAAGAAAGGAGGAGAATTCAGAAATTCGTATGGAAAATCTGAGAGAATGGACTGCTATTTATAGCCAATATGTTGGGCTCAAATTGAAGAGGTGCATCTCTTCAGAAGGGCTGTTTACGTAAAACGGCCATAACATAAATGACTATTTACGCAACAATAAACCGGGAATTCGTAACGAGGAGGAAACTTAATTTTCTGTTACAAAAACGGAAAATGGAAAACGGATAACGAAAAAACGCTTAATATTCCGTTGGATTTAATATTACATTAATATTTACTATTATCAAATAAATTTGGTCATCAATCAATCAATCGACCTAAGCCGAAGCCGAGCTGAGCGACGACGACGACGACGCGGGGCTTGCCTTCTTCTTAACTCTTTAAGAGCTAGAAGAAGAGCAATTGTATATATACCCATCAAATACCTTTTCCTCTTCCAATATGGGACAATGTCCCTTTGTCAAGGAGGTAATCTCAAATGAAACTCAAATATTTCATTTTCCCTCCATTTCCCATTCACCTCTTTTAAGCTACATTACGCTTAAAAACCCAACAAAGTTTGGCGGTGCTTAAAAACGCACACGGACAAGAATAAGCTATGAGGGTAGCACACAATGAATCTCGAAAATAGACCCGTGGATCGTGGTAGTTTGACACATGGAACTTAATTCGAGGGAGAGACCCGTGGATCGTGATAATGAGCACGTGGAGCTAATTAGTTCAAGGTGGAGAATGTTGGAGGCTAGGCTACTTATAAGGTGTATAGATCTTTTAATTGTGAGCGATTTTTGAGGAAAACACGTTCGGGCTTGACCTAAAGCAGACAATATCACTCCATGTAGCCGAGTTATAACCCAACGGAGCAGTAAGCTACAAAGGGTCGTTTGGTATAAACAAGGGGTATCCTATATGGGATCCCATGTGATTAGCTATCCCACCTTTTATATGTGATCGCTAATATCACCATTTTAATGTAAAATTAATCCCGAAATTAGCTAAATTTATAATTACGCATGAGATAAATACAATCCCAAATTTTATTCCGAAATTATTATTGTTATCTCTGGTACCAATCGGCCCTAATAGTTGAAAAATCATTTAGTAAATGTTGTTTAATTAAATCCAGCATTTCCTCCCTGTATTGCATCTTTTTACCTCTGCTACAGGTACTTATATATATATCAAGGACAACGATAAATTAAAGAGTGATTAGACCACAAAACAAGGCTGCAAAACATGCTTTTTATTCTCGAGCCAACAACTTTGTACTACAGCTATTTGAAAATTGCCCCTTTTAAAGTAAGTTTTACGCTTTCTTCAAGGGTGATCATTTACCACAATTGACAAAAGGTTAAAACTAGAAACAAGAAAATTTACTAACTGGAGTCTGGAGTACGTATATTATTTAAGAACTCTTTTCCTAACTTCACGACAAATAGCTAAATCCATTGAAAAACTACTACTACTAAAGATTATTGATTAGTGCTAAAACTGTATGAAAATGACATGCAATACAGTTATCTTAGTAAAAATCAAATAGTTAGAAGTCTCTTTCATTCGGTGAAGACTATCTGCTTCATCCACTCAAGATCTTGAAAGCAACTTGATAAAGTATCTCGTGTTCACGCAGGGTTTGAAAAAGGACTACATCGGAGGGGAGGGGGTGATGTAGGCAGCCTACCCTGATGAAAGTATCAGTAAATGAGTTCACGGTTCAAACCCGTAACCTATAGGTAGGGGCGTATGTAGTGTGCCAATGACGGGTTCAATTGAACCATAGCTTTCGACGCGGAGTAAAATTTACAGGTAAAATTCGTTAAAAATAGCAAATATGGTAAATATGAACCCAAAACTTTTAAAATATGATGGGTTCAATCTTAAAACCTTAAAAGTTAAACCTGTAGAATTTAAATAGTGGATCCGTTTATGGCTATAGGTCACACGAACATAACTTGACATTTAAAAGTAACGTGACAAGATTCTTCGAAAAGGATATGAGATTTCAGTGGAAAAAATTAAAATCATTCCACAAACTTTTTATTTAAATTATGAAAAAGAAAAAAAAGAAGCTTTAAGCCGACAAGACTGATCAATTAGGGTACTATTTCACCTTGAGATTGAATATTGGATAACACCAAAAATGTCACCATATGAAAAAAGGATAATTGAATAAGACCTTGTCTTAGAAAGTCTCACTTGTTTAGGCCTAAGTGGTTGTAACTTAAGTTTCATAGCACTTATCAATCGTTGCAACTGTTGGGAGAGATGAGTTTTGCTTTAACTTCGTCTGTCTAAGATTAGTTGAATTTATTCACAATTTATTTCGGGTACAATATTTTATTTCATAGCCAGGGGTAGTTACATACTTACATAGTCGGGTGAAAGGTAAAATTGAATTCCATTTGTCGAAAAATTTATGATCGGTAGTAGAATAAAGACACATTTTTGTGTATGTATATGTAAATCATTGAATTCGTTTAATATAAGTATCGCTTCTACTGCAGCAACAAAGGTGGTTCAAAAGTTAGTTTAGGTTACAAGTTCGAATTCCAAGTTTTACCTTTTTTTATCCTTTTATTTTCCTTGTCAAAATGCAAGATTCTGCCAGAGTAATATTATATTTCAAAATGTGAAACTCGCAAATATAAAAATTGTGGCGATTACTTTTACTAGCTAGAGAAATGACTTGGGGTAATTTTTTATTTTTCATTTAAATTGCAAATTGTGAGGGTAAATATCGAATATCCTGTTCGATTACTAGAGTCTAGAGTAATAATGAAGAACAATAACAAAGTTATAATTCAACTAAGGACAAGAAAATATAAGATTTAGGAACTGGACCGTAGTAGCGTTAAACTTTGTTCTTGAGGCCTTTGAGAATTGAATGCACGAATCTCAGAAGGCTTGAATGTTTGAAGTGAATTCTCAAGTGTTCAAGTGATGTTTTGTTGTAATACTCTTGTTAATACACCTTTGATGACATCACTTGAATGATGTAAGCACTTTGTTGGTCAAAGAACAAGTGGCTGCTGAACTGTGTTGTACTGTTTCTGTGGCAGTCACTTTCCAGCTGTACACAGTTGACTTTCATACTGCTGTCAGGGACACACAAGGGATCAGGTCCCTGTGTTGTTTCTCTGTCTTCTACAGTTGCAGCAGTTCACATTAGCTGGAGTCCGTTGATTAGCAATGTATACCAAGTGTGTCAGGTTCCCTATCTGGTTTTTGACAGTAAGTTTGTTAGATCATCAAAACATACAGTTAAGTTATTGAAAACCCATTAATTTCCCCCTTTTTGATGATGACAAACTTAGACATTGATAACATATTTTTAGAGCAGAAATAACCAGATGAGGCAACATGAACTTCACAAGTTCCCCCTAACTTTATGCCTCCCCCCTTAATCAGATCCACAGGAACTTCACAAGTTCCCCCTTAATCAGATCCCTGTTTCAACTATATTTCCCCCTTTTGGCATCATTAAAAATACACAAGCAGGAAAACAACATAAAGAAGTCTTGCCTAGCTAACTCATGCCACATATGTGCACACAACATGATAGAAAAGAGAAACAGAGAACACAAGCATTTAGATAGCAAAAGAGTATAGTTTTTATATATAAAACATATGCCTTTGCTTATAAAGCAAAGGCAAAGATTGGACTGTTAAAATCGGGAGCAGTACTGATACATCACATCCACATCAAACCAAAAGAAACAAAAACAACTGCCAAGTCATTGAAACAAAAAAAAAACAGTCCAGAATGTGGTCACTGCAAGGGTTGCTTAGAGGGCACTAGGAGTAGAGGGCTTGGAAGCTGCAGCAAGAGTTTGGAGAACTAGGTCTATTCGGGCATTTGCCGACTTTTGCTCGTTGAGCAGTTCTGCTTTCAGGTTCTCCACTTGTGCCCTGAGATCAGCATTTTCTTTTGTCAAATGAACCACCTCCTCATTTGACTCTGGGGCCCCTTGGGCCTGCTGACCTTCCAAGATAGCGTTCCTCGCCTTCAATCATCGAATCTCCTCATTTGCGCTGTTTTGTGCATTAATAAGCTGAGAGATTGTCGATGTACTGCCTACCCCCCATTCTTCTCTATGCACTCACATTCTTCCAAGATTGTGTGAGAAAAGGTCTGCTTCTTGGTCCTTACTTTGCATTGGCCCAGTGGCACTTTGAAGAACTTAAACACGTGCTTAAGGAGGAACCCATGAGGAAGACCATGATTGCCATCCTTGAAAGTGGCTACCTTCTGCATGTGTTCAATCATGATAGCAGACAGACTCACAGCTGAAAATTCATCTAGTGCCTCAATTAGATACAGGTCTGATTTTGATGCCATGGACCTCCTCTTAGCACGAGGTAGGAGAACTTTGTTCAATAGTTCAAACAACAACTGATACACATGCAATAATGCTTTCTTGTGAACCCGTTCCCCTTGCTGGTTTGCCCCTTCCTTTGCAATTGCATTCTGGAAGTTTGCACTACACGCATCCTTGACAGAAGACATACCAACTGTAGGAAATTTAAGAATTTCCCCAAGCAGAGCCACATCAAATACGATATCCACCCCATTCACTTAGGCACAAATGTAGTCGGTATCAACGGGAAAGAGGGCAGCATAGAAACTTTGCACTTCATCCTCATACACTTTGGGCGCATCTATTTGGAACAGATGCCCCTACCATTGAAACTCAACCATTTCAATTACTTGTCACGTACCAGCCATATCGGAGATTGCTGGGTCAAAGGTGCGACCTAGCAGGACCTTTTGGTGCCTCAAACGCTCTAAAGCAGAACTAGTTTCACTTCTCACCTTCTTTGCAGAAACAGGTTCCATAACAGGTTCCAACTTTCTCTTGCCAGACCTCACACCACTTGATTTTGTTTTTCCCTTAGACTCAACCAACACATCCTCATTAGAAACGGAGGGTTCACTCACAGCATGTTTCAATTTTGAACTGGGGGTTGTAACATTCACCACTAGAGCAGATTCCTTCTTCTTCTGGAACCTTCTCACCAGGGAACTAGGTTCCTCAGTTTTTTCCTCCTCAACTTCCACCACAGGGACATCCTTATCACACACTACTTCATTGTTTTTCACCAGTCTCTTCTTTTTCTTCTTACTGCTCTTTTTGCTCTGTTGAAGGGCAGAGTCATAAGCTACCTTTGCTTGCAACCTGGTAGTAGGTCGCTTAGTAGAAGGCTCAGGGGCGAGTACTGCCCTTCGGTTGACTATGAATGCATCAAGAGCAATGTTGTCTTGATCTTTCTCATCGCTAGATCTCATCACAGGGACTAGAATGTCCAAGGGCTCAACCGCAAAGGGAGGAGAAGGTGCAAGAGCAGAATTGGCCTGGGAGTGAGAGCCTTGACCTGTTTCCTCCGGAAAGGGGTCAGGTTCCTCACAAGAGGGCGTAGTAGTTTCTGCAGGTGCAGAGCCTTCAACAGGCACCATGGCTCCTTCTCCCACCAGTCCCTGTGGCTCATTCCTCTGAGGCTTAGGTACGCTAGAAATTACCTCATGCAATAATCCATCTGTAGATACAACAAAGATGGTCGCGATAGTTTCATCCTCGATAGGCTCCATGGCCACCACAGAATCTGAAGCAACAATGGCGGAAACCTCTAAAACCTTAGGACTTTTACCCTGTTCTCCACTTTTCCTTTGATCAATGTGAGTCTCAGAAGATAGAGAAGAAGGATCAACAACGTTTGGGGTTTCTGAGATTGTTGCCTTAGAACTGAAGGGTGCAGAGAAGTCTGGGTTAGAGGTGATTTTAGTGGTTAGGACATGGATGGTGACAGAAGATTCATCGGGGACGAAGGACTCAAGGTTTTTTTTTTGGGTTAGTGACGACTGAGGAAGGGATTTCGGAAGTTTTGTCAGCCATTGAAGAGATAGAGTAGAAAATTCTTTGGAGAGGTTCTAATGAGGGACTATGGTCTGTGAAGAGAAGAGAGGGTTTTAATGAGAGAGGATAATTATGAAGAGAGAGATATGAACCGGTTTTGAAACGGCGGTTGTGCTTGGAGAGTTGCAACGTTTCAGAGGGAGATGGAAACAATTTGAAATGAAAAGACGTGATAACAGAATTTGAAAAGGTGGATGACATGGCAGTTGATATTTGTACTTTTTCAAGATGTGTATTTAAAGAATGCACAGGACTACAAACCTTTTGGTACAAGAACCAGGTTCTTGACCTGTCCTTGAACATTTCAATCCTCTTCCACCACTTATGCAATGCATCTACCGCGTCTATAATCATCATGCGTGTTTACCTGCAACGGTATTGAAGTGAGCTAGACTTGGCCGGAAAATACTTTAGCTAATTTTACCTGAAGGTGATTTTCATAGCCAACTGATGGAAATCAGGTTCTCAAGTGGGCTTCAAAAGCCCCAGCTTTACCCTATTTCTTTCAAAGTGCTCCCTACTCAATATTTTGGTGAAGATATCTGCAATTTGGTCTTCTGTACTACAGAACTTCATACAAATAAGCCTTTTTCTCCACATTGTCCCTCAGAAAATGATGTTTCACATCAATGTGCTTGGTTCTTTTGTGTTGAACTGGATTCTTGGCCATGTTGAGTGCACTGGTGTTGTCACATAGAAGAGGAACACAATCAGTAAATACCCCAAAATCCTCCAATTGTTGTTTGATCCATAGGAGCTGAGCACAGCAGGAGGCTGCAGCTACATATTCTGCTTTAACTGTTGAAAGAGCCAATGAGTTTTGCTTTCTTGTGCCCCAAGAGATGAGACATGATCCTAGAAAGTGAGCCATTCCAGAAGTACTTTTCCTGTCCACAAGATAACCTGCATAGTCAGCATCAACATATCCAATAAGATTAAAACTGTCACCTGAAGGGTAATACAGGACCAGGTCCTGTGTTCCCTTAAGGTATCTTAAAATTCTTTTGGCAGCCTTCAAATGAGATTCCTTGGGATTTGACTGAAACCTTGCACATAGCCCCATACTAAAGACAATATCAGGTCTGCTGGCAGTGAGATAGAGAAGAGACCCAATAATGCCTTTATACATAGTTTGATTCACAGGAGATCCAGCCTCATCCATGTCCAGTCGAGTAGATGCTGCAATGGGAGTGTCAATTACTTTTGATGCTTCCATATCAAACCTCTTCAAGAGCTCCTTGATGTATTTTTGCTGGAAAATGAATGTACCCTTTGTGGATTGCTTCACTTGAAGATCCAAGAAGAAATTCAGCTCCCCCATCATGCTCATTTCAAACTCACTTCCCATGAGTTTTGCAAATTCTTCACAAAGTGAATCAGCCGTTGCCCCAAAAATGATGTCTTCAACATACACCTGGACAATGAGCAGGTTCCTTCCCCGTTTCTTTAGGAACAAGGTGTTGTCAATTGTTCCTCTTGTAAAACCGTTTTCTAAGAGGAACTTTGACAGTCTTTCTTACCAAGCTCGAGGCGCCTGCTTCAACCCATACAATGCTTTGTCCAGTTTAAACACATATTCAGGGTGTTCATGACATTCAAACCCTGGAGGTTGCTTTACATAGACTTCTTCCTTAAGAAGTCCATTCAGAAATGCACTTTTGACATCCATTTGGAACATAGTGAATTCCATATGAGATGCAAAAGCGATTAGGATTCTAATAGCTTCTATGCGAGCAACTGGAGCGAACATCTCATCATAATCAATTCCTTCCTCCTGATTGTAACCTTGAACTACTAGCCTATCCTTGTTCCTTGTAGTGTTTCCATGTTCATCAAGCTTATTCCTAAATACCTACCCGGTTCCTATAAAGGTTCGATCTGAGGGTCTAGGTACCAGGTGCCATACGTTGTTTCTTTCGAACTGATGCAACTCATCTTGCATGGCTTTAATCCAGTCTGCATCCTTCAAGGCTTCCTTGATGTTTTTGGGTTATATTTTGGAAAGAAAGGCTGAGAAGGAAAGTGAATTTCTAGCTTTTGATCTGATTTTCACTCCAGAATCTAGAGGGGTAATTATGTTGTCAAGAGGATGAGAGATTTTGTGTTTCCAGTTGGGCATTTGAGGTTCATTTGTAGAGGAGCTGGGTATATCAAACTGGTTCCCTTGTGTTCTTCTCTCAACTACTTATGGAGTACCTTACACTGCATCAACCACTCTTTCTTCAGCTTCACTGGTTGTAATTGAGGTACCTGATTCCCTTGAGGAAGAAGCTGCATTGTCTCCACTTGGCTCCTTCACTTGACTCATCATGTCTGTCTTTCCATTTATCATGTCGATGACTTCACCTAGAACCAGTAGGGGCTCCCCATCTTGATCATCCTTGTTGATTTTCTCACAGGAGGAGCAGGACTCGTCAAAGATTACATGAACACTTTACTCAACATATTGAGTCCGCTTGTTGTATATCTTGTAAGCTTTGCTTTGAGAAGAATACCCGAAAAAGATTCCTTCATCACTCTTGGCATCGAATTTACCAAGCTGATCCTTTCTATTGTTGAGAACATAACATTTGCACCCAAATGTTCTTAGGTGGGTCAGCTTGGGTTTCCTTCCATTCAATAACTCATAGGGGGTTTTGTTCAGGAGAGATCTGATCATGCACCAGTAGCAGGCAGTGTTGACAGCTTTAGCCCAGAAGTTCTTTGCAATCCCACTGTCGATCAACATTGTTCTTGCCATTTCCTCAAGAGTTCTATTCTTCCTTTCCACAACTCCATTTTGCTGGGGAGTTCTTGGGGCTGAGAAGTTGTAGGTAATGCCATTTTCAATACAGAACTCATCAAATTTGGTATTGTCAAATTCTGTTCCATGATCTGATCTAATATATGCAACTCTAGATTCCATCTTCACTTGGATTTTCTTCACAAAGGCCACAAATACCTCAAAGGTTTCATCTTTTGTTCTTAGAAACAGAGTCCATGTGAATCTGGAGTAGTCATCCACTATCACAAATATGTATCTTTTTCCTCCCCTGCTTTGCACTCTCATAGGGCCACACAGATCCATATGAAGAAGATCAAGCGGCTTTGAGGTGCTGACATCTTTCTTGGGATTAAACGAGGACTTCACGTGCTTCCCTCTAGCACAAGCATCACGGACTTTCTGTTCTTTGAATTTTGACATTGGCAAACCACGGACCAGGTCCTTCTGAATTAGTTTATTCAAAAAAGAGAAGCTTGCGTGTCCCAGTCTTCTGTGCCAGAGTTCAGCATCATCATCAACAGCCTTCAGGAAACTCAGATCACTATTTTGTACAGACTCGAAATCAGCAACATAGATTTTCTTGTATCTCTTGGTGACAAGTACTACTTCACCAGTTACCAGATTAGTAACTGTGCAAATCTTGGACAAGAACTCCACCCTGTTTTCTTTATAACAGATCTTAGAAACACTCAGGAGACATAGTACACATTCTCAATTGAGTGAGTGGGTGGCTTCCCGACTTTTCCAACTCCAAGAATGTATCCCTTTTTTCCATTTCCAAAGGATACACTCCCTCCTTGCAGGGCTTTTAGTGAAAGAAAGTCCATGGTGTTCCTAATCATGTGCTTTGAACATCCACTATCCATGAACCATTGTTGGCTGCTTCCTTTCACTATTCCCTGCACAAGGAAATCAAGAGTTAGTTTTAGGAACCCAAACAAGTTTGGGTCCCTTGTAATAAGCAAGAGTATGAATAAGATTTCTCTTGGTCCATGCAAGTAACATGCATTTTTTATGGGTGGCACCTGGTCCCTTTTCAACAAACACTTTATTTTTCTGAATGGACTGAACCCTGGCTTGGCAATTTTCCTTGAAATGCCCATTGTTCCCACAGTGGGTACAAAGCTAGTTATTCGGTACAGTAACATACTTGCTATGGGGGTTGTAAGGATTTCTCTCCCTTTGAAACCCTATTCCCTGCCTGTTTCCACCATTGTTGACATACATGGCAGTAATAGCTTCCGAGGACCAGGTCCACTTAAGGGACTTTTCAAGATCAATTTTCACTCTTTCCAGTTCAGTTTGGAGATGCTTGTTTTTCTTAAGTTCAACACACAATATGGTTTTCACAGCTTTCAACTCATTTTCAAGCTTAATGTGTGTCTCGCTAGCTACCTCCTTTCCTTTCTCAGAATTTCCAGGCCTAGACTCAGTTCCTAGTTCCTCTATTGTTTCCCTTAGGTCTGCAATCACTATCAAGAGATCATCTCTCTCTTCCTCAACTCAGTCACTCTCTTCACTAAGGCCTCTTTTTCTTTACTAAAGTTCTCAATGGTTTCCTTATAGTCAATAGCTACAATCACTAAGTCATCTCTTTCATGTTCTATGTTAGCAATTTTTTCAATTAAAACAGTTTTTTCTTTCTCCAAATCACATATGGTTTCCTTCAGATCAACTACGCAGACTACCAGATCATCTCTAGTTTGTTCAGCTTCTCCTAGCTCTAAGGTCAAGGCATCTTTATCTTCTACCAGACTATGATAGGCATCAATTAGAACATTTGCTAATGACATGAGTTTCTTAGGAGAGTAACATTTCAGATTTCTCTGAACATCCCTGAAATTTACCTCATCGTTGTCATCATCTTCATCATCATCTGATTGTGCCATCAAAGCGAACATTGAATCATATTCATTTCTTTCACTTTCAACTACCATCATGGAACTATCACTTGCATCAGTTTCTCCTTCATTCTCGCTTGAGGAATCTCCCCATGCTGCAAGAGCTTGCTTCACAACGTTGTCGGCAGCATTCTTCCTTTTGAAGAGTTTGTCAGGCACCTGGTTCCTTTTGGCTGCTTTGTTAGAGTTGTACTTGAAGTGTTCTTGCTTCAGGAGAGGGAAATCTTTGATGAAATGCCCTGGTTTTCCACACTTATGATAGAGATCATAATTCCTTGGTTTGCTAGTGGTGCCCCTTTTTGGTATTCCTCCATTTCTTCTGACCATCTTCTGAAACCTTTTGGTTAAGTAAGCCATGTCACTGTCCTCCTCACTTGAGTCATTGCTTTCAGCTTTGAGTACCAGGTTCTTGTCCTTCTTTTGTTCTCTTCTTTTACTGTCCTTCTTCTTCTTCATTTCGTAAGTTTTGAGATTTCCAACTAGCTCATCTATAGTTAGGGCCTGCAGATCCTTTGCCTCAGTAATGACATTCACTTTACTCTCCCACGAGCTAGGCAGAACACTGAGAACTTTTCTCACAAGCTTGTTCCTAGGAATAATTTCACCAAGTGAGTGTAGCTCATTTATGATGGAGGTGAATCTTTCATCCTGAAGAGCTCATACTCAGTGGTGAGCATATCAATCTTAGATTGCTTTACTTGAGTGGTTCCCTCATGTGCTGTCTGCAAAGCTTCCCATAATTCCTTGGCGGATTGACAAGCTGAGATCCTGTTGTATTCATCAGGCCCTATACCATACACCAAAATTTTCTTGGAACAAAAATTTTTCTCCACAACTTTCCTATCTGCATCGTTGTATTCCCTTCTGGTCTTTGGTACCGTCTCTGGAGGATCTCCGACCTTCTTCGTTGGAACTTAAGGACCATCACATATAATGTCCCACAACTCAGAATCTTCTTCCATGATAAAGTCATGCATTCTTGTCTTGCACCATCCATAATATTGTCCATTGAACCTGGGTGGTCTATACGTAGACTGACCTTCTTCAAAATTTGGTGGAGCAGCCATAAGGATCCTTCCTAGGTATTAGCCTGATAGGAAGAGCCTGTTCTGATACCAATTGATAGTTTATATGAGTCCACCAAACTATAGAGTAACAAGTCCTCTATGAGTTTCCACTGAGAATACTAATGAAACAGTAAGTAAATAAGACAGGGAGTTTTACGTGGAAAAATTCCCGCTCAAGAGGATAAAAAACCACGACCTACACTGGTAGGATTTCAACTTCACTATGAGCAACTTTTAGATTACAACCTATGCAATCTAGGAGTTAAACTCTTAATCCCTTACTAACTCGTAATACACCTATTACAAGCCACTTTGCAATACACCTATTACAAAGACTTCAACTCATGACTAACTCTAGTGACGACACAAACACAAAAGGGTTTATGGTTTTACAAAGGGGTTCCTAAGCAACGCTTCTAGATAAGAAAATTAGGATTACAATGAAGAACAATAACAAAGTTACAACTCAACTAAGGACAACAAAATACTAGATTTAGGAACTAGTCCGTAGTAGCGTTAAACTTTGTTCTTGAGGCACTTGAGAATTGAATGCATGAATCTCAGAAGGCTTGAATGCTTGAAGTGAATTCTCAAGTGTTCGAGTGATGTTCTATTGTAATAAACTTGTTAAAATACACCTTTGATGACATCACTTGAATGATGTAAGCACTTGATTGGTCAAAGAACAAGTGGCTGCAGAACTGTGTTGCACTGTTTCTGTGGTAGTCACTTTCCAACTATACACAGCTGACTTTCGTACTGTTGTCAGGGACACACAAGGGATCAGGTCCCTGTGTTGTTTCTCTATCTTCTACAGTTGCAGCAGTTCACATTAGCTGGAGTCCGTTGATTAGCAATGTATACCAAGTGTGTCAGGTTCCCTATCTGGTTCTTGACAGTAAGTTTGTTAGATCATCAAAACATATAGTTAAGTTATTGAAAACCCATAAGCTCCGTATGATACTAGGACTTGTGTGCAAAATTTGAGTTCATTCCAAGTTGATTTGATATGTTTCGGCGCGAGTTTTTGGAAGTCGAAAGTTCATTAAGTTTGATTTGAGGTGCGTTTCGTCATTTCGATGTTGTTACAGGTGATTTGAGGCCTCGAGTAGGTCCGTATTATATTATGGGACTTGTCGCTATGTTCGTACGGGGTCACAAGGGGCTCGGGTGAGTTTCGGATAGGTTTGGGCTGTGTTCTGCTCGATTTTCTTATGTTTCAACGTCGTTTCTTCAAGCATAAATGGTACCAAATTAAGCAAATGAGCTCCAATATTTGTTTTGATTGAAGCATTAGATATGTATCGTAATTTCGGAGGCATAGTTAAAAGAATCATCGAATTTGGACATCGTATGAGGATTTTATGGTCATGTTACTAACAATTGGGTTGCCAAATTTTTTCCAGATTAATTACGAAATTGCCACTGACTTCGTATTTAAAAATCTGCACTATTTCCATATATTGAAACCAACATATATCCTTCATTATAAGGTCAAATGGAGTGATTCAAAAGCCTAACTTGACTGAAATTTCACAAGCAATCCTTTGGTAGGAATTAAAAGTAAGTTTTGGGATCCTTTGGCATGCAAAACGAGGTAGAACAGCTGGGCAAAATTACTTAATATGGAAGGTTTGTTCATTTGGTCATATTTTGAGTTGGGGAGCTCGTATTTGGACAATTTTCGGAGGCAATTTTTACCATATGGATTGGGGTAAGTGTTCTATACTTGATTTTGGTTATATTGCATGAATCCATCTTCATTTTTGGCATTTGATTGATGATTTCAAAGTGAAATTTGGATGTTTTGTCTAAAATTTCATAAAGTGAATTTTTGAATTTTGAACACTGATTTGGAGTCGGATTTGAGTGAAACTAGTATGGTTGAACTTGTAATTGAATGGGTTGTCGGCTTTTGTAAATTTTGTCTGGTTCCGAGGTGCGAGCCCAGGTTGGAATTTTTGGCCCATTTTAGGCTTTTGATTAAAGATTCGACCTTTTTCGATTGGGATTGGTTCCTTTAGCGTTGTTTGATGTATTTGAGTTGTCTTTTGGCTAGTTTTGAGCCATCCAGAGGTCGCTACGCGTGAGATGGCACTCTTGGAGCATCGCTTGGCTTGTTCGGCGTTCAGAATTGGCTTGTTTGAGATAAGTAACTCTTCTAAACTTAGTGCTGAGGGTATGAAACCCCGAATTACGTGTTATGTGATTGATGTTGAGGTGACGCACATGCTAGAATTGTGACTCCGTTGTTTCTATGGCATTGAATATTGGTCTTATTTTGTTGATATCTGTATTTTCACCACGTGATAAAGTAATTGAGCTGCGATCCATGTTAAAAACCATGTATAGGTTACGTGCTTATCCTGTCGGGACCCTCTGAGGTCATTTCTGGTGTTGAGTTATTTGCTTTCATTGCTTTATATACTCAGTCATACGCATTTATATGCATATCATATCCCAGTCTCTGTTGTTATTTACCGATACCTCATATCATCATTTTTGGGCTAGTTTCATGACATTGTGAGCTCGAGAGAGAGAGACCGGAGAGATTGATGACTGAGTGAGGCCGAGGGCCTGATTTGAGATATTGTTACTATGGCACGTGAGTTTTCCGTGCAGATCTTGATATTGATACTATGTCACGTGAGTTGTCCGTATATCACGTGAGTTGTCTGTGCGGATCTTTATTTGATATTATAGCACGTGAATTGTCCGTGCAGCATGTGAATTGTCCGTGCAGATTATAGCGCTTGGGCTGAAGGAGCCCCTCCGGAGTCTGCACACCCCCAGTGAGCGCAGTCGACTATGTATATGTATGTGGATCGGGTTGCACGCCGCAACGAGTATTATACAGTGTTGAGTGACTGAGTGTGCCGAGTATTGAGTACGGTAAGAGATAATGCGAGATAGTGAGGTTGAGTACTTTGAGAGTGTGAGTACATGATTCATCTCTGAGATACATGGCATTGACATGCACCCATGACATACAGGCATATAGATGCATTTTTCCTCATGCTGTACGGCATCACGTTATTCGTGAATTTTCACACATATTGATATGTGGGCATAGTGAGGTATTTCGCACTTGTTATCTGGAAAGAAGAAATGAAACATCTTGTTTATTGTGGAAAGGATTTTTTAGAAAAATTATAGTTTTTAAACTATCTCATATTTTTTTAAGTTTTCTTTAAAGGATTTGGATTTTCACTGATATACTTGAAAAGTGGAACTGTTTTTCGGAAAATTATGAAAAGGCTGAGCGTGTTATCTCTGAGCTACTTCTTTATTTACTTGCGTTACATTGTTATGACTTGTTGTTAGTTATTGGTGTTGGACCCGACCTATGTTCCAGCTCGTCACTACTTTCAACCTAAGGTCAGGTTTGCTACTTATTGAGTACATGGGGTCAGTTGTACTCATACTACACTTCTTGCACATTGCGTGCAGATTTCAGATGCCGATGTTACTGTGCATGGCGGGAGCTAGCATTAAGGTGCACCTGCAATCCAGACTCAGCTGCCTCTTGTTCATGGTAGCCTTAGATTTATAAAACTCTGTTTATGTACTTTTCAAATAGAAGATTTATTTACTTGATATCAGCTTTGTAAACTCTATTCTTAGAAGCTCATGATTTGTACTACCAGTCCTTGGGAATGTATAAGATTTAGATAATTTTTTTGATTAATTGTCCTGTTAAATATCATTGAAATTGGATAGATATTAGTTGGCTTACCTAGCGGGTTGGGTTAGGTGCTATCCTGACTAGTGGGTTTTGGGTCGTGACAGCGTAACTGGTAAAGTTGTTGCCATGTGACCAGGAGGATACAGATTTGAGTCGTGGAAACAGCCTCTAGCAGAAATGCAGGGTAAGGCTGCATACAATAGACCCTTGTGGTCCGACTCTTCCCCGAACCCCGCGCATAGCGGGAGCTTAGTGCACCAGGATGCCCTTTGATGTTGGATAGTATGACTCCAATAATATGAAAAAAGAAATCCTAAGATTGTTCACAAAACTTGCAGACAGAATGTTATATGAACTATTCCTTGTAGCCTGTGGGTACTTGGGACATTGTCGGGAGTTCGAAACCTAAATGTGGTCTTTTTGGACTAAAAAGAATGAAATAAGTGGGAAAAAAACTTAGTGACCAAAGTATATAAAATGCGATTTTAAAGCGCGCTTTACTTTAACGTCCGTTTAGAACCGCATTTTATATAAAACGCTTTTATGAAATGCGCTTTAACTGAAGCTGATAAGACGTTCAACTAAAATGTGGTTTGTTAAAGCGTTGTATATAAAACGCTTTAATAAACCATGCTATACCTCTTCAAAGACCCGTACCCTTCCCTTCCCCCACGTTCAAACCAGAAACCTCCCCCCTATTTTTAAAATTGTTCCAGCGGTCCCCCCCTCCATTAACGACCCAAAAAACCCGAGTGGACCCCACCCGTTCCACAAAAAGTAAAGACTGTTGGTCCCACATCCTAGTTAAGGCCTTCTCTCGTTGTGGTTGCTTGTTTCGGACTAAAATCTTCAATTCTTCAACTTTCCAAAAAACATAAATCGAGGTATTCCGATTTAGTTTTTGTCGAAACTCATATAAAAAATGCATATTAGTTGTTTTACATGCGTTCTACGTTGTTTTGTATTTTTTTTTTCCGATTAAACTGGTATGTTATTTTTATCCGGACTTAGATATTAGTGTGCTTAAAAAATATGTTTCAATTGAGAAATCATTATTATTTATTAAAAAAAATATTAATAAGTTACTTTTTACTGTTGTATATGTATTTTCGTGAATGTTTTGTGATTAAATGTATTTGTTATTTTTATCTGATTTATATTATTTATTTGCTTAGAGACTAGTAATATAGTGCCCTTTTAGCGTAGTAAAATGTAGTGCCTTTTAGCATAGTAAAATGTAGTGCATTTTAGCGTAGTATCCCTATAGTTTAAGTATCTCTTATACTCAAAAATACGTCAAAATAACTAATAGATCAAACACAAACTATGTCCAATTATAGTCAACGATCGTAACAAAACAACATGAGAAAAGAACAATATTTTTCGGATATCTTGGTGCTATTGGGCCGCAAATATCGAGCCTGGAACCCATATGTGAATATTTAATAATTAAATATTGTATAATTATAAAAATTAATTATTTAATTTACAAACAAACATATAAAATTATAAAACTAACATGTAAAATAATAAAACTAACACATACAAGAATTCAGGATATGTTGGTGCTACTGGACCTCAAATATCGAGCCCGGAACCCATATGTGAATACTTAATAATTAAATATTGTATAATTATAAAGATTTTGGTTATTTAATTTACAAAAAAATATATAAAATTATAAAACTAACATGTAAAAAAAGAAAACTAACATATACAAGAATTCAGGATATGTTGGTGCTACTGGACCTCAAATATCGAGCCTGGAACCCATATGTGATTACTTAGTAATTAAATATTGTATAATTATGAAAATTAATTATTTAATTAACAAACATATAAAATTATAAAACTAACATGTAATTAATGTTGTTTAATTTACAGTAGACGACATGGAGGTGCCGCCTATTCATCCCGGACCTTCTAGCGATGAGCTACTGTCGTTATAGGGCGATCATAGGTCCGCCCACATATGGGAGGGAGAGTTACTATTCCAGACTCTCCGCTTCAGGGGAGTGGACGACATGTGGGACTTTCTGAAGGGCAAAGTTCTCCATCCCCGTGTAGTCAGACGCTTAGAGGATATGGGCTTCTACAGAATTTTGGAGATCGGGCGGCTGCAGCTTGATTGGTCTTTGGTCACGGTCTTGATAGAGCGGTGGTGAACGGAGACGCACACATTCCACTTGCCCATTGGCGAGGCCACCATCACACAGCAGGACGTGTAGGTTATATATGGGCTTCCCGTTGCTCTACCGCAAGGCATGAGAGAGATGAAAGGTGCGCAGTACCTGAACATGCTGCAACAGCTCACTGGTTTCCGGCCACAGGATGAGAATGCACTTGTTGGGGCCAATCGTTTTCCATTGATAACTATTCGAGAGTATTTGGAGATGTTGCATCCTGACATCGATGGCGATACACCGGATTATCATGTTCACTGGTATACGAGGTTGCTGCTACTCCTTATGTTTGGAGGGGTCTTGTTCCCGAACACTTCGGGGAACCTAGTCAGCTTGAGATCTTCATCATCTTGAGCGGCTAGATGATTTACCCCAGAACAGCTGGGGTGATTCTGTTCTCGCGTACTTGTACATGTAGATGCGCCGGGCGAGCATGGGCACCCAGAGTGACGTTGCTGGATTTTTGCCGCTACTATGGGTGACAACATATTCGAATACTCTATTCATCTTAACATACCTAGTAAAAATATATCTTAAATTTTACGTCAACTTTTTATGTTATGTTTGGGCTTGGGAGCGGTTCCTGCAGTTGCAGCCACCTCTACAACCATTAGCTCCGGATGTACCACCTCTGTTTCTCCCTCTAGCTAGTAGGTGGGTTCTCTGGCGGGGATATACGCGTGAGTACGAGGCTCGGCATAATCTCCCCTTGTGCAGGGATATCTTGGATTTGCTGGAGGGCGCACAGGTAAATGCATACCTAAGTTTACTTGGCATAGCTTCATATGTGTTGCGTATACTCACGTTTTCTGTTGTTACTTAATAGTTCATCTGGACGCCATACAGCGACGCTCTGATAGCTGGCTTGCCCGCTTATTGCTCGGCCGGCCGACTTATGTGGGGCTCTTCCGTCTCATTGATGTTCCTTGATATTGTGGAGCAGCATGCCATCGAGCGGGTACTTCGCCAATTTGGCTATCCGCAGCTCGTACCGACACCGCCCACCTAGCAGACCACACATTTCCAGCGGGATGATAGTTCCTAGGTGGACCGGACATATGTGGCATGGCTAGAGGAGCATATCGATACTTGGGACCGACGATTTGATTTGATTCCACCCCCTTCATCGAGTTGTCTGGATATTGAGCATGATTATATGGGTTGGTACCGCGGCGTTACCTGACTCTTCGTCGGGAATCCTATTCATCGAGCTGGCGGTTGGTACGTTCCATACACTGGGAGGCATGGGGCATTGGTATGTTATTTAGCTTACTTAAAAATGTAACCTAGCGTTTCGTAATTATATTTTACACGCTGTGTAGGCTATTGGCCTACATTTATTCCACTAGTTGGGACTGCAGATGCAGCAGCATGCCAACGAGGGAGCGGCCATTTTGCACGAGTATGGCTGGTAGGTTACAGAGCTGGCTGCCCGGACACTGCAGCGAGCCCGAGAGGATGAGCGCTTAGCACACGACCCTGCTTATGTGGCGCTAGAGCATTACCATAGAGGTAGGGCTGTCCCACAAGGTAGGGGGACAACAAGGCAGGGCTGTCCCACGAGGCAGGGTTGTACCACGGGGTTGTGGGGTCCGGCGAGGAGGTGGTCCCTTGGGGCGTTGAGACACCTGTTGATGGTGTTGGAGCTGATCTGCCGGGTGACCTCCATGAGCCAATCGAGCATCACAGCAGCATGCCGTCATTCAGCCTTCAGCTGCAGCTCCTCTAGGGACTTCGCAGGTGACCCCGTCAGATCCATTGTTGATCACGGGCACGAGCATTACCTGAGAGGACTAGGATCAGTACATTCTAGGCCTATCGACCGATGCTGAGGATCGACCGACCCGAGATGTGGATAGTGGGCACCGGCTGAGTTATGGCTCATCATCGAGGGGTGCTGGGGATCTTTCACATGCACAGGTATGTTTGTATTACTATTAAATTTAATTTTTTTTATCTCATTGATTCGCCATAAATAACTTTATAATTTTCTTATTAAGGCTTCATTCTCGCCCATCACGGAGGTCACTCTGTGCGATGCTGACCTGGATGCGACGGACGCTTATATTCAGGAGCTCGACGTGACCATGGTAAGACAATTTAATTTTTTTTGACTTAACACGTACTTTACTAATATATATTTTCATATACTGAGCTGACTTATTCTTCTGTAGGTTTCTACTAGACCGACGGCTTCTTCTACCGATCCTGCCAGCACTACTGACGATCATGCTGCAGCGCATCCTGCGATTAAGAGGCGACATGATGAGGATGATCCTGATAGCGTAGCCGGACGGACTGGGATGCGCCTCAGGCCAGCGGCTGCATTGAAGCACACAGGTTGTGGGGCACATTGATTTTTTTTTTGTATTTTATGTAAATAATAACAACAATTTTTTATGTTTACATTATATGCGCATTATGTTTTTATTTCCGCGGTTCTTCTTTATTTTAATACTACAACACAAACACAAACATAGCAACTTAACAAATCTAAATTTAGTACAACTAATGAAAACACATGACACGGAAAACATGAAGATAAAGTACTACACTCAACACATACATGTCATTGTTTAGTCACTACCGCCTAGTATTCTCTGCTCCAACCACTTAAATTTCTCTTCCTGCTTATTTTTTTCTTCTTCCACCTCTATTAGTTTCTCCTTCAACTGTGCAATTTATCGTTCCATTTCAATCTCATCACGTTCGTATCTTTTGTTCATATCATGATAATACTGCAAAGATCGTTTGTAGCATTCCTGCTTACAGGGTTCATCAAGCCATACCTCAAAATTGCAATAATTTCTATTGTTGCCTCCAAGCCTGTTTACACACTTCCAGTATCTGCGCCCAACATGATCATCCTCCCAACAGTCCGGCACCATACAGCGTTTGCCACAATAGCACATTGGTACATAAATGCGTTCAGACATTTGTTAATGAAAAAAACCCTCCTTTATGGAAAGTGTTGCTTTTTGTTTTGGTTAAGCGCAGATAATAACTAAAATTCGCTAGTTATTTATAGGCAAGGCAACACACATAACGTGGTTTGTAACCGCGCTATGCTTCGCGTACTAATGATTATTTACGGTACAATACAGCTTTTCCAGGCGAGCAGCTTTTGCAGAATGACAGCTTTATCAGCTCGACAAGACAATACACATAACGTGGTATGTAATCGCGATATGCTTCGCGTGCTAATGATTCTTTATGGTACAATACAACTTTTCCATAAGACAGCTTTTACAGAACGGCAACTTTATCAGGTTGACAAGACAATACACATAACGTGGTATGTAACCGCGTTATGCGTCGCGTGGTAATCATTATTTCGGGGTATAAGAAAGCTTCTTAAACTGAACCAAGTCATATGTATCTCAAAGACCTTTTGACTAAACATTACAATATCCATTAAAAAAAGCCACTAACATTTAACAAGTGGTTCAAAAAGAGGCAAAAGGGTGAAGGTAGTTCAACCGATCCCCATGGATCACGTCTTAACACTATCGATCCCTACCTTGAAAAAAATATGCTAGGTTGCTACACTGACTTGAGTGATGACAAGTGGTATGGTGTTCTCTGTACCTTGGAAAATCAACCTATCAATATACACATTAATCTCAAAGTCGCAGGGCATATTATTGAGGGTGAAGCGCATTCTACAAAGCCTGAAGGTATGCGAATTTGGGGCGCAAAATTACAATAGGTTCCCCTTTACTCAAAACGGTGTGATTACGAAGTACTGTGTCGCTGGCATGGGCTTGTTGTGCCACAAGAAATGTCTGCAGCCTTCCAAACAAACTGTCACGACCCAAAATCTAACCATGGTCGTGATAGCGCCTATCTTGTTACAAGGCAAGCCTACTTCCCAAAATATTACTACTAAACCGATTATAAGAAATTATAAAACATTTCAACATTTAAATTTTTCATAAACTAAATCAACTCTAAAAATAATATAGAAAAATACGGAAAACGAGCCCCAAACATCGGGGTGTCACTAAGTCGTGAGCGTCTAAAACTATGAACTATGATATATAACTGTCTATAAGAAGAAATGACAAAAGGAGTAACAAGGTCCTGCGGACGCTGGCAGCTACAGATAGTCGGCCTGAAATCAACGATCGCCGCGCTCTAACTCACCTGGATCTGCACATAAAGTGCAGGGTGTAGTATGAGTACAACCACCTCAGTAGTAACAGAAATAACTAAGGAACTGAGCAGTAGTGACGAGCTAAGCAAAACAATCCAATTATTTATTTTTCATAATTTCAAAAATAACAGGAATAAACAGGTAAATTCCATAACTTAGTAAATGCCACAAAGAAATTTAACAAATAAATGCAGCAACGACAAAAGTAAATGCAACCTCACAGCAATGCCACTCCATCACTCAGCACTCGCACTCAACACTCAATACACTCAACACTCTGCGCTCACTGGGGGTGTTTACAGACTCCGGAGGGGCTCCAAAAGCCCAAGCGCTATGCACGGACAACTCACGTGCCATCATATCAATACCTGGATCCGCGCGGTCAACTTACGTGCTACGCGGACAACTCACGCACTATGGTATCACTACTTGGATCCGCATGGTCAGCTCACATGCTACGCGGACAACTCACGCGCTATGGTATTAATATCCTTACAACCAGGCCATTATATCAATACCTAGATCCGCACGGTCAACTCATGTGCTACACGGATAACTCACGCGCTATGGTATCAATACCTGGACCCGCGCAGTCAACTCACATGCTACGCGGACAACTCACACGCTATGATATTAATATCCTCACAATCAGGCCATCGGTCTCACTCAATCATGTACCTCACTAGCCTTACCATCATCAACAAATAAGGGAACACAGCCCACATCAAATATTACAGCATATTAGCAAATAATAGAGACGGAGGTAAACATGTAAAATAATATCTATGACTGAGTATAAATAATGTAAGCATGAATAAAGCCTAAGCACGATCCCTAACATGAAGGCAAACAAGTTCAACAACAAGTAAACACATAACCACAGATAATAGCATTAGGCCTCACAGCCTCACGGGACGGACCAAGTCTCAATCCCTCGCGGTGCACACCCACACGCCCGTCACCTAGCGTGTGTATCACCACCAAACAATGACATGATATCAATTTCTCCGGGTTTATACCCTCAAAGCCAGAGTTAAAACTGTTACTTACCTCAACAGCGTAAAATCCTACTCCGGGATGCCCTCGTCCCTGGACTCGGTCTCCAAAAGCTCCGAATCTAACCATAATCATAATAATATTTTCAACATGGCTATAGAATCGAATTCCACAATAAAAATTACAAAAATAGGCCAAAAATCCGAAACCGGCCAAAACCCGGCCCTCGGGCCCACATCTCGAAACCAGTCAAAAATGACATAATAATAAACCTCATCCTCTCCCGAGTCTAACCATATAAAGTTCGTCAAAATCGGACTCCGTTTGGTCCCTCAAATCCTCACTTAAAACTCTCCAAAACTCAAACCCTAACTCCCTCAATTTCACTTTGAAATCATCAATCAAATCCCAAAAACGAAGATGGATTCATGAAATATAACCAAAAAACCGAGTAGAGAACACTTACCCAATCCATATGATGAAAATCGCCTCCAAAATCGCCCAAATCTGAGCTCCCCAACTCAACATATGACCGAATCAACAAACCCTAGTTTTATATATTTTTCTGCCAGCTATTCTGCCTCGTTTCTCTTGCCAAACGATCCTGAAACTCTCTTTTTATGCCTCCAATGGATCCCTTGTGAAATTTTAGTCAAGTTAGGCTTTTGAATCACTCAATTTGACCTTATAATGAAGGAGATATGTCGGTTTCAATATTTGCAAATAATGCAGATTTTGAATTACGCCGTCAGTGGCAATTCCGCAATTAATCTGAAAAATCTGGCAACCTAATTCTTAGTAAAATGACAATAAAATCCTCATATGATGTGCAAATTCGACGATTCTTTTTGCTACGGGTCCGTAATTATGATACGGATCTAATGCTTCAATCAAAAAGAAATAAGAGCTCATTTGTTCAATATGATATCATTTATGCTTGAAGAAACGGCGTCGAAACATTAAAAAAACGAGCGCAACACAACCCAAACCTATCCGAAACTCACCCGAGGCCTTCGTGACCTCAACCAATAATTCCAACAAGTCATATATCACTACCCAAACTTAGTCGAACCTTCGGAACACCCAAAACAATACCAAATCAACCTCGAATTCAAGCCTATGAACTTCTAAACTTCCAACTTTCGCCAATTCAAGCCTAATTCTACCACAGACCTCCAAATTATATTGCGGACACACTTCTAAGTCTAAAATCACCCAACGAAGCTAATCGAATCATAAAAATCCAAATCCGAATTCGTTTACTCATAAATCAACTTCCGGTGACTTTTCTAACTTAGCTTTCTAACTAAGAGATTAAGTGTTCATTTCACTGCAAAACTACTCTGAACCCAAACCTACCAACTCGATACAACTCAACATAGCTGAACAACACATAAAGAAAACAGAAATGGGGGAAACGGGGCTATAACTCTCATAACGACTGACCGAGTCGTTACACAAACACACACAAAGATGAACCAGAAGTGATTAGGCATCTGATGAAGGAGATTCTAGAGATGGAAAAGGCACTTGTTGTTCATCATTCAATGGATGATCTTAAACTTCTTAAGAGGAACGGAGGATCAGTACTGGGATTAATTAGAAAATGATAAATTGCATAGAGACAATGATTATCCTGTTTTTCCAACAGTTGTCGAGTGGGAGGGACTACCTAAGTTTCTACCACAGACGTTGGACGTAGGTGTCCCATATTATTGTAGAAATCAGGCAAGTGGTCTTCTTGATGATAGCGATGAAATGCAAAAGATGTGTGTCAGCTGGGGCCTAGATTACGATGCCCTCGGTCCCGAAGGTTACATACACGATGTTGACGACGAAGTTAAAGACAGTGACAATGAAATAGTGTCAGACGGCGACGATATTGGCAAATGACAATTTTTTTGGTTGTTTAAATGGGTTTATGTTAGATTGTTGTACCGAACTATTAATGTTAAATATAAAAATGATATAACAGCAATGGAAACATAATTTTCTTTTATACATTCTGCAAGATAAACAAGTACATACACTTATTACAAACACATTACGAAAACAAAACACTATGCGTATCCTTGCTAGTTGGGCACATTAGATGAACTTCCACCAGGAGCTGGATTACCACCGCCACCCAAACCAGCTGAATGACATTTACGATGATCGTGTCCTGTTTGCGAGCATATGCCACATTTACGCGCATAAACGGTATCACCAACATCCATTTGATTCCGTATACGCATTCTTTTTTGCACTTGTAGCTACGCAGATAGTCCTTGTTACACACCATTTTAAATGGTTCCGGCGGCCAATAATGCTCAGCATCCACTGGCTGCAACTGCCCACTATATGTGTTTAAGTATGCAGCAACAGTGTATTGCTTATCAACATAGTTGGTTGGCCCTAAACCTGTATGTTGAAAGCACTTGATGGCATGTGAGCACGGCATGTGGTAGATGGACCATTTCCCATAAGAACACAACCTGCTGGATTCATTTACGGTGTATATATTATTTTTCCCAGTTTTGATGGATAGCGGTGCGAACTTCAAAAATATTTCGCTCGTTGCAATACTGTAAAAATGAATGCCAATGTGCTCGCCTCCTGTATTTCTCAAATCTTTTCATTGGTATTGGCATAAATTCAACACTCCTCTCCATCAATTTCGATGCACCTCTATGCCTTTCAACAAAACTCTCCGCCATCTGTTCGAATGACATCCGCACCATGGCAGTGACAGACAACCCACGTGCAGACTTTAATAACCCGTTGAAAGACTCCGACACATTTGTAGTCAGTTTTCCCCGTCGTCTACCACCATCCGCATGCAATGTCCACTTGTGAAGCTCATGTCGCATCATCCAATGATAGGCTATTTCGTCTTCCTACCAGATCAATTATATGCGCCTCCTGAATTTGCACTCCTGGTGATCAGTTGCAGCCATCCACATTAAATCATGCAAGTCCTCGTTGGGATATTTCTTCTGGAAATTGGCCTTCAGGTGCCTCACACAGTAACGGTGGTATGCATACGGTTCCTGCCATTCAGGCAAATGCTCTACAAAACTTAATATACCCCCATGCCGATCAGATATTAGACAAATACCTAAACGTTGTTTGACAACGTGCTCCTTCAAGTGGTTCAAAAATAGCGTCCACGTCTCTTGGCTTTCATTGGCACACATGGCAAAAGCTAGGGGAAATATTTATCCATTGGCATCTACTGCAACGGCGATCAACAGCTTAATATCATACTTTTCATAGACATGAGTACGGTCTATCGATATTACCGGACGACAATGCACAAAACCATCAATTGCTGGTTTAATGCCCAGAACACATATTTGAATAAATATTCCGGTATTCCTGCACTCCGTTCAAGCTTCCATTCAACAACAGTCCCGGGGTTAAAGTGTTGCAATGCGGCCATGTACCTGGGTGAGATGCAAATGACATATCCCAGTCACCATAAACAATTTCAAATGCACGTCTGCGCCCGAGATATGCCTTTCTTTTGGTAATAGTACACCTATATTCCTGGTGGACGGATGTAATACACTCTTTGATCTTGTACCTTATAGATACTTCAATGTGTGGAATAAGTTGAAGAGAAATCAAGTCAACATCCAAGTTGAAGTAATTCCCATTGAATATGTCCATTTCACAAATGTGGGTGCCAATATATTTACCCACTTTCCACATAACTGTTTTCTTCTTGCTCGCACGCAGCATCCAATGACAACCCGTAAACCATCTACGTCAAACAACCTTGTATACATCCGGACTCGACTCCCATACCGTCATCTCACGACAATCTTTTACGCTGTACATTTTTGCCGCTCTGCTTAGGCGCACTTTATCAGGAAAAAGCATGCCCTTTGTGTCACGACCCAATCTAGGATCATGACCGGCGGTTAGGAGCAAGTGCTCCCAAGTAAGCCTCATCGGTATTTTACAAAAAATCAGACAGAGTTTCCTCTATTTTAGGACTATCCAAAAATTTACCCTGTCTAAAAAATCAACAACAGAACCAATCTATATCCACCAAAATATCTTATATTCTTCATCAACTAATCCTTTTCTATTGATTCCTGCGGATGGGATCAAAAACAATTCTTGAATGAGGCCAGGGATGAATCGAAAAAAGAAATCTTTATTGGTTATAACTCCTATTTTTTATGAAGAGAATGAATCTTTTTCTCGAAGGATCAGAAAAAAATGGGTCCGGATCTCCTGCGGGAATGATTTGGAATATCCAAAACCATAAATAGTGGTATTTTGAGCACGGGTTTTAATGAGGTTCCTCTTTAAGAAAGTCCCCGAGAGGGCTTAGTTGATCCATGATTTATGTTTCATCTTTCCTTTCCTTTTCGTTTGTTTCGAGAAATCTATCGATCAATTCCGATTCTTTCTTTTTCTCTTGATTCTTTTCCGATCGAGATGTATAGATCATGTTCATGGATTAACGAAAATGTGCAAAAGCTCTATTTGCCTCTGCCATTCTATGAGTCTCTTCCTTTTTGCGTATGGCATCGCCACCTTTTTAGTTCTTTTTAGTTGGAACTTTAAGCGCTTCTCGAAAAAAGATAGCGAAAAAATTTATCCCTAAATATTTATTCACCACTATTAATCAATCACTTGCAACACAGAAATCTTAAATTCATCTCCAAAATACTATAAGAGAGTCCAATACCAGTCATAGATCTAAAATAATGTAAGAATACTCATGACACTAACAAAATGACTATGGAGCGACTCTAAGAATTTCAAGAAAAAGACTAAAATAAATAATAACAATATTTTCCCACGCGAATAAATGTGGGGTTCACAAGGATCTGCCAAATCGTGCACTCCAATTAACAAAAACATCGCCTGCGTCTACTACTGCCTCTGTAAAAAAAATAGTAGCGGGAAGTGAGTCGCTAGCTCAGTGAGTAATAACACTTAACCACAACCGTTTTTAATAGGGGACAAGTCAGAAAACATGCTTCTATATTAATCACAAAATAAAATGCCTTTTAAAACGGTAATAATAATCAGTCTCATCATGTGTTTCCTGTAACAAAATTAATTTAATAATTCAGTAATAAACTCGGTAAATACTATGTCATAGCAAATCTTTATATTTGGGAGGTTTCCAAGCAAGGATCATGTAATCTATATCACTGTGTGTACCCTTCGTAAAAGGAGTCAAATATAACTGTAGGTCCCTACTCGAGGAAAACTGTAACTGTATGCTAGTTCTACCTTCTCACTAGTGAGGGCTATAATTGTAATCGGTAATCTGTAAATACAAGGTGCACCAGGAATAACGAACCCGCCGTTAGCTACGGGATCCTTCAAAGTCTCCTCCCCCTTATATTCTTTCTTATAAACAGTAAATACTCGTACAGAAGCATTTTCAAAATAATAAAGGGCATATAATTTCTTATCAAATCTTGTAATTTTATTTCGATAACGGTAATCATGTCTCAAGTAACAGTTAAACATGTCTAGTAATAGTGAGAATAATTCAAATAACTATAACATCTCAAGTAACGGTAAAACATATCTAGTAACAGTAAAAACGTTTAGATTAACTGGTAAACATCTCAAGTAAACTGTTCGGTACCATATCAAGTAAAGGACTTGTCCCACATGCAACTTCAAAGCTTTGGTAACACATTTATTTTCAAAATCATATATAAACCATGCAGGTTATGAAAACATAAATTGTGGTAAGATTACTACTCACTGTACTCGTGTCGAAACATCAAACTCGTCACCTCGAGCAATCTGTATAGCTTCCTTCAATTAATCTATAATCACATTATATCAATCTTGTGTTAATTTTCTTGCTTAGGCTAATTCATAACTAATTTAAAATACCCAACCCTCGAAATTTCATATTTTACTCTCAGTTCATCAAATTATATTTACCCATGCTATGGGTAACTCGAACAAATCCATAATCTTCTAATTAAAGAACATTCACATTGGGTTCATGAAATGTTCCATGAGTTCTCTTATTATTTTTCTATTTTTAAAAAAAAAATAGTAATCTCATCTCAATCCATCAAAAACTAAATACCTAATTTTCCCATGACATACAAAAACCAATAAGTCTGGAGTCTAAAAGAATTACCTTGAGTTCTTCATTCTCTTCTTTCCATCCTTCTTCTTTTCCTATATTTTCTTTCTCTGTGTCGGCTCTGTTCTTTGTTGATTCAAGTGACCATGTCTTTTGTATTTCTCCTTTTAAAAGGATCTAATTGCCGAAGATTCCACCTTGAATTCTAATTTCTTTTATTGCCGCTCAAAGGATTTTTCTTTTTTTTTCCCCTCTTTTTGTTTGTTTTAAAATTTTGCAGTAGCTTCTGTATTTTTGGCAGAAGCTCCAACGTTTTTCCTTTGCCCAAGCTCCTTTGATTTGCTTAAGTTTGATGCTCCTTTCTTCTTTTAGGGCTACGGCCCGTTTTGCTCTTTTTTTTTTATCTATTGACCATTATGTCCTCACTTAAATTGTGAGATATTACAATCTCCCCACCTTATGAAATTCGGTCCTCGAATTTAAATCAAGTGCATATCTATAGATTGACATAAGTGGGGATACATTACTTGTGTACAGCTTTTACTTCCCAAATAACTTCTTCAACAATATAATTTCTCCATATGACTTTCACGAATAAAATTTCTTTTGATTGTAACTTTCTTACTTGCCTATCGGCAATAGCCACAAGCTCCTTTTTGTCAGACAACTTCTCATAAGCAGTTTAGTTCAGTGCTTCAAGTACCTGGGAGAAGTTTATTATATACTTTCTTAGTATCGAGACAGGAGACACTAGATGAATAAAAGATAACTCAGGAGGAAGTGCCAATTGATATGCCACAACTTTTGCCCGGTCAAGTATATCAGACACCGCTATGGATCTTGGGCTCAACTTACCTCTTTTTCCAAATCGCATCTCGTCTTTCACGGGAGAGACTCGTAGAAAAGCTCGATCTCCAACTGTAAAATTCTAAGTCTATTTTTTTCTCTTATCTACATAAGACTTTCATCTGCTTTTTGATGTGAACAATCTCCGTCTGAATCAAATGGACTTATCAACCACTTCTTATACCAAGGCTTTATATAGTGTCCTAATAACTTAGTGTCATCAAGTTAAAAATCCACCGATAAGACAATGACATCGCCCAACATACAAGGCTTTATGTAGATCCATCTTGATGCTTAACTACAAGATACTATTATAAACAAATACAGTTAGAATAGTGTAGATAAGCATCTCAACTATCTCAAAAATAAAGAATGCAAGATCTCAATGTATTCTCCAAGATCTATGTGGTATGCTCAGATTATCTAATTGCCAGCTGATGAAATGCATTACAAAGATCTACTCGTATACGCAATACTTCATGGAAGGATTTCCAAAAGCGTGAGGTAAATTTTGATTTTCTATAAGGAATGGTGAATAATAGAACCCATAGACTCGGACAATTTTCCATTCATGTATCTATGTATATTTCACCTCATTGTAAGAAGTTTTGACTAGCAAGAAGTGCGCCTACTATATAACTCAATTTACAATTTCCCAGATATAATCATAACCTCTAATTGTTTGAGGTGTCTGTCACAAAATTCACTAAATCTATTTTATTTTCACTTTGGAACTCGAGTTGTTGTAGTGGTCCTGTAAGTCGCAAATGATTGCCTTGACATGCTAGCAAGTCAAATAGTTAGAAACAAGGAAAAAAAATAATCTTTCCCCTTTCTTTTCTCCCTAATAAAATTTTCTTCTAGTTATGGTACATCTTATTGGACCCTAAACGTACAGTGTATCTAGAGTTCTGAGCTCCTTAAGAATAACTTGTCTTAATCCATCTATATTTGGTACACATAACCTGCTACTTAGTCGAAGAATACCATCACTATCAATAGTCATATTCTTTCTTTTACTAGCTAGGGTCTCATCTCGATATTTACATAATTGCTCATCTTTATATTGAGTAAACTTTATGTGTTATACTAGTGAAGACATGGCTTTATCACAAGCCAACAATGTCTCTTAATTCTCCGTACTAAACTTGATACAAGTACAATTTAGTCTCTACATATTTTAAGCCAAAGGTCTTTTTATAAAACTATATGTGCCAAATTGCTCATAGATTTTTCTGCTCAATGCATCAGCCACCATATTGGTTTTTCCATAACGATACCAAATAAAATAATCATAGTCATTGGGTAGTTTCATCTACCAAAACTGTCGAAGATTTAGATGCTTGTGCTGAAAAATATTCTTTAAGCTCTTGTGGTCAGTGTAAATCTCACAAGTTTCGCAGTATAAGTAATTCCTTCAAATTTAAAACCACTACAACCATCTCCAATTCATGAGCTAGATAGTTTAGATCGTGCTTCTTGAACTACCCCAAAGCATAAGCTATAACGCGACCATATGTGTGAGAAGCAAGAGCATATCCTAATCCACCCTCGAAGCATCACCGAATATTATGAGTCCTCCATAACCTGATGGTAACGTTAATACTAGTATAGTTGTTAAACATGTTTTGAGTTCCTGGAGTTGTGCTCACATTCCTTGGTTCACTGAAACTTTGTATTTTTTTTTGGTGTTAACTAGGTTAGTGGTGCTGCTATTTTAGAAAAATCCTATATCAAATGCCAGTAGTGGTCCGCCACACCAAGTAGCTGCAGATCTCTTTAGGAATAGTTGATCTTTGCTATTTCTGAATTGTTTCTATCTTCTTAGACTACCATAATCACATCCTTAGTTACAATATGCCTAAATTGAGTCTAGCTAAAATTCACGCTTCAAGAACTTGGCAAAAAAGTAAAAAAAAATAATCTGGCAGCATCTATAGCACATTTTTTAAAGTGGTACTTGTGTTCTTTCTGACTACGAGAATATACCTAAAATATCATAAATAAAAACTATGATCCCTTTTTTTCCTTGAAACAACTCGAACACCATATTCATTATATATATGAAAGCGGTTGGAGCATTGGCCAATTTAAAAGACATTACAAGTAACTCATAATATCTGTACTGAGTTCTAGAGGCTGATATTGAAATATCTTCCTTTATTATTTTAAGTTGATGATAACTAGACTAGTGATCAATCTTTTAAAAGTGGGCGGCTCTTTGTAACTAATCAAATAAGTTTCTATACGAGACAATGGACACATATTGTGTATCGTCATCTTATTCAATTGTATATAGTCGATTTATATTCTTACGGACCTATTTTCCCCTCTTTCTTTTTTTTTACAATATTGGTGTATCCCATGGTAAAACACTTGGTATGATAAAACTCTTATCCAATAGGTTTTGTAATTGTTCACTTAGACCTCTCAACTCCGTTGGTGTCGTATGATATAGTTTGCATGTCATATGTCAAATCAAAGCCGAAGTCTATTTCTCTTACTGGAGGTAGTCCTAGTAATCCTCGTGAAAATTCTCTTACAGCTGGTACCTTTTCCAAGCTAAGTGTCTCATCTCTTGTATTGACCATAGTTATGAGACCCTTACCACCTTGGTTCAATAGTTATCAAACGTTGACAAATGATATAACTTTGCCCATTACAAGTAAATGATGCTTTTGAGTGCAAAATTAATCTCATTGGGTATTTTAATCAATCTACCTTTACATGAAAATCAAAGGTAGTGTGACAATAAGATAGATTATCCACACCCGTCGGCACGTCAAAGCATACCATATCAAGTACGATTTCGTTAGTTAGGGTATTCCTTCTCCAGACTCAAATCCAACAAACTTTTATACACATGTTCAACTAATAGAGATTTTTCTGCAGATTTAGCAACCCGAAAAACGATCAATCAATATTTCAATATGTACTTCATTTCTAACTCTTTGATTTGTATTAAATCCCTATTGGAAGATTTTCTACTCCGTCCTTCTTGTTTATTCTTGTACGCCTATTATGTCTCTTACTTAATCTTTATAGTAAGATCGGCTACCTTAATTCCAAGTCAAAGTCTTTGTATGTGGGGTTATTGCATTGTTTGGTGGAACCAATCTTTCGATAAAACCTAAAACTCGAGGTATTGCATCAAGCATCGAGTAGGGAGCATATCCAAACTGGTGAGAAAACTAGTGTCGTATATTGATAGATTCATTGTCTAAATCAATTCTTAAACTAACTATTCGGCTGTCAGGAAGGAAGTGACTCATAAACAATTTAGTGAACTCGTTCCCAAGTCAGTTATGTACACCTATCCGTATTCTTGATAGTACGATATCGTGCCATGTATTTACTAAACATGTTCTCCGGTTTGTAAAGTTCTAGCTTCACGGACCTGCCACTAAAATATCCTAGAGTTCATAATGCCTTAAGTATTCATGAAGAGCATATGAGTCTTCCAAACTAACAAAATGGTAGACTTAGGAGTTTTTTTTTTTTTTTTGGAACTCTATTAATGATACTCACCTGTTCTCAATAATCTTCTATGTACATGAGGCCTCTATAGCCTTATTCCATTGCTCATTCTTCTCATTTTTATTTATTATTTCCATCACACTCGCGATTTTTTCCTTTGCATAGAGGTAATTACCTCAATGATAACAATCTCCTAGTTATGGTAGTGGACTAGTACTTACTTCAGGAGTGAATTCTATTACACGTCTCGTGGCGGTATGACATTCTATTGTGGTGGCACAGACCTTCCTTGGCTCTGTCTGCTGCTTTGTCTCTTTCCTTTAGCTAGGAGAGATGGCTATTAAAGGCAGCATTTCATGTCCTTGAACCTTTAACATTTACTGATATCAGATAATCAAGCTCGAGCCATATGGTAAGAAGATAAACAGTGTTAGATTCATCAATTTGACCCTAGTCGTCATACATGTACGAAGGAACAAGAAAGAAAGGCCAGACACATCCTATCACGCCCTCGCAGAATCACGATTATGGGAATGGCTGGCTACATAACCATAATTGAGATTCTACTACTGACGTGTGCTCCATTAGTCACAAGAATACCCTAGGCTCTAATACCAACTTTGTCACGACCCAATTTAGGATCATGACCGGCGCTTAGGAGCAAGTGCTCCCAAGTAAGCCTCATCGGTATTTTACAAAAAATCGAACAGAGTTTCCCCTATTTTAGGACTATCCAAAAACTTACCCTGTCTAAAAATCAACAACAGAACCAACCTATATCCACCAAAATATCTTATATTCTTCATCAACTAATCAAATAGTTATTCACCACTATTAATCAATCACTTGCAACACAGAAATCTTAAATTCATCTCCAAAATACTATAAGAGAGTCCAATACTAGTCATAGATCTAAAATAATGAACGAATACTCATGACATCAACAAAATGACTATGTAGCGACTCTAAGAATTTCAAGAAAAAGACTAAATTAAATAAATAACAATATTTGCCCACGCGAATAAATGCGGGGTTCACCAGGATCTGTCAACTCGTGCACTCTAATTAACGGAATCATGGCCTGCGTCTACTACTGCCTCTGTAAAAAAAATAGTAGAGGGAGTGAGTCGCTAGATCAGTGAGTAATAACACTTAACCACAACCATTTTTAATAGGGGACAAGTCAGAAAATATGCTTGTATATTAATCACAAAATAAAATGCCCTTTTTAAAACGGTAATAATAATCAGTCTCATCATGTGTTTCCTGTAACAAAATCAATTTAATAATTCAGTAATAAACTCAGTAAATACTGTGTCATAATCTTTATATTTGGGAGGTTTACAAGAAAGGATCATGTAATCTATATCATTATGTGGACCCTTCGTAAAAGGAGTCAAATATAACTGTAGGTCCCTACTCGAGGGAAAACTGTAACTGTATGCTAGTTCTACCTTCCCACTAGCGAGGGCTATAACTGTAATCAGTAATCTGTAAATACAAGGTGCAACAGGTCTAACGAACCCGCCGTTAGCTACGGCATCCTTAAAGTCTCCTCCCATTTATATTCTTTCTTGTAAACAGTAAATACTCGTACAGAAGCATTTTCAAAATAATAAAGGGCATATCATTTCTTATCAAATCTTGTAATTTTATTTTGGTAACGATGTCTCAAGTAACACTAAAACATGTCTAGTAACAGCGAGAATAATTTAAATAACTATAACATCTCAAGTAACAGTAAAAGATATCTAGTAATGGTAAAAACGTTTAGATTAACTGGTAAACATCTCAAGTAAACTGTTCGGTACCATATCAAGTAAAGGACTTGTCCCACATGCAATTTCAAATCTTTGGGAACACATTTATTTTCAAAATCATATATAAACCATGCAGGTTATGAAAACATAAATTGTGGTAATATTACTACTCACTGTACTCGTGTCGAAACATCAAACTCGTCACCTCGAGCAATCTGTATAGCTTCCTTCAATCAATCTATAATCACATTATATCGATCTCATGTTAATTTCCTTGATTAGGCTGATTCATAACTGATTTAAAATACCCAAACCTCGAAATTTCATGTTTTACTCTCAGTTCATCAAATTATATTTACCCATGCTATAGGTAACTCGAACAAATCCATAATCTTCTAATTAAAGAACATTCACATTCGATTCATGAAAAGTTCCATGAGTTCTCTTATATTTTTCTAGTTTTTTTTTTAAAAAAAAATAGTAATCTCATCTCAATCCATCAAAAATTCAATACCTAATTTTCCCATGACATACAGAAACCAATAAGTCTGGAGTCTAAAAGGATTATCTTGAGTTCTTCATTCTCTTCTTCCCATCCTTCTTCTTTTCCTATATTTTCTTTCTCTGCGTCGGCTCTGTTCTTTGTTGATTCAAGTGACCATGTCTTTTGTATTTCTCCTTTTAAAAGGATCTAATTGCTGAAGATTCCACCTTGAATTCTAATTTCTTTTATTGCTGCTCAAAGGATTTTTCTTTTTTCTTTCCTCTTTTTGTTTGTTTTAAAATTTTGCAATAGCTTCTGTTTTTTGGCAGAAGCTCCAACGTTTTTCCTTTCCCCAAGCCCCTTTGATTTGCTTAAGTTTGATGATCCTTTCTTCTTTTAGGGCTACGGCCCATTTTGCTCTTTTTTTTGTCTATTGACCATTATGTCCTCACTTAAATTGTGAGATATTACACTTTGCCAGCACCGTTGGTCTAGACTCATCCGACATCGCTGTCCGAATTTTGTCAAAATTCCTTGTGAGGGCATCCACATCCGGCATACTTGGTAAATGATCAAGGTAGGGAATATGCCTTGAATGAAACGGCACGTGGGACTCGTACACTCTTGGTCTAACGGGAGGTGGAGCATGCTCCCTCGTCAAATCAGGTTCGGCATTCTCTTCCTCCTCCTCATCACCCTCGTCAGGGAATGGGGTGTCATCTCCAGACTCATCGACATTGTTGTCATAATCCCTATTATATTTCTGACTCTGCTCATCTGCAAAATCTCGAGTAAATACGCCGTCTACGGGCAACTGAGTGAGAACAGGACCATCAAGTTGCTCGTTTTCACTGCACAAACAACAAAATAATAAGCTACTCAAATTGATAAATACTTTACATATAGCTATATCACTTCACTTACAAGTCGTAATGTATTGACATTCCATGATGGACATTATCATATTGGTGATGACTTCCGGATGGACCACCATGATCCAACATACCAAAACTACGCATATTCCAACTGGCGTGGGTTCATAACTTGTAAAATTTATATCTCGACGGTACCCCCTGTGGAATATATGAGTGTTAATACAAAATCAATACAAAAAAAATAACGGGAGGTGACACAAAGGAAAATTGAAGTTTACCACTCGTCTTGTGGATTATGTATAGTAGGAGAGAAATTATTTCCTCGCTAATCATTCGCCTGTGGAGATAAGTTTAGATCCGGCCGAACTCTTTCAGCCGGAACCTGTTCGGCTAAAACTGCTCCAGAATAACCACCCGATGATTGAGGGTTATCCCTGCTTTGCGCAACCTCATTATTGCGAACGTCTCAACCTTCACTTACATTTCCAACATTTTTATCAAAATTAATTCCCGGTATTCATCCGGAGTCCCCAAAAAATCTCTCAGAGTTTCATCATCCTCGATGTTAAACTCAGCGTAACAAGCAACCCCTTGCGGAGTGACAGAATAGGGATATCTTTCGGTTATTTTAAGGTTCACCGAATGTTTGCTCACACTCATTTTATTACAAAACAAGGATAGCAGTCTATCGTACTCCATTGTAAGTGGCAACTTAACATGACTCTGTGGAGATAAACTATAGCTCACTGAGTTATTCGCCACCACAACCTCACCCCCACCCCACCCCCAATATAATGAAACCCTTACTTTTCGCTCTTCAGACATTATGACAAAATGCTTGAGAATTTAACGAGAAGAAAAATTTAACATGAGTTAGAATATTTCTGAATGGATTTTTGCGAAATCCTTAACGCCTTAAATAAGGCAATGCCCAATTCGGGGGGCGGGGGGGGGGGGGGTTTGAGGTAAAACGCCCTTTTAAAACGCGTTTTACATATTTGAATTATTGTTATGTCAGTTAAGGGCAGAGGAGTTATTAGTGGGCCCACAAAATAAGTAAAGCGCATTTCAGCCAAAATTTCACGGTATAGCCAGTTTTCGGACTGGTCAATCAAAAATAGCCAGCGTTTACCCAAGTCAATGAAAAGTAGCCACCGTTTTGCTGCAATAGAGACCGGTCCAGCATAATATACTAGAGTTTCGGTGCACTTGTGTATGAACTCCAACATATTATGCTGGACCGGTATACTTTGCTGGCTCCAGTATAATATACTGGAGACTGGAGCACTGGTGCTCCAAACTCCAGTATATTATACTGGACCATTATACTTGCTGGAACTCCAGTATATTATGCTGGAGTTCTAGTGTATTTATGCTGGAACTCCATCATATTATGCTGGAGTTCCAGCATACTATCCTGGAACTCCAGTATAATATGCTGGAGTTCAAGTATACTTATGCTGGAACTCCAGCATAATATACTGGAGTATTTTTTGGGTTTCGAACAGTGTTTTCGGTCAGATTTATCTTTAAATAAAAAGTGGCTAAATTTCGATTACTTTTGAAATTGGGCTATTTTTGAACGACCAGTTGTAAATCTGGCTATTTTAAAAATCACCCTGCATTTCATAAAAGCGTTTTATATAACACGCGGTTTTAAAACGCGCTTTACGTTAACGTCCAAAACGGACGTTAAAGTAAATCGCGCTTTAAAACCGCGTTTTATATTGTTTGGGCACTAATTTTCCCCCCACTTATTTCGGTCTTTTGAGTCTAAAAAAGCAACATTTAGGTTCCGGACTCCATTGTCGGTTACACATTATATTCCTGTTCCCTCTTCTTTTTTCCTACAATAACATGTTGAAATAGATTCAACAGAGAAAAGATATAATTATAATTGTTAGAAAAAGGAAATAGAAATAATAGCAGCATCCTTTGCAGTGAATATTTCCATGCTTTATTACCTGCTTGGCCCCTTTAGTCTCAGATAGACACAAACCTTGAGAAAATAAGAAGAAGAAAAAAAGAGAGCAGAAAATGCATGTCAAAAAGTTGCACCAAACTACAAAAATAGTAGAAACTTCAAAAACTACAGTTTCAAATGTAAGTTCATGTTAAATGTTTTTTATGTATATTTTCGTTAAATACATATAACGATCAAAGCTGTTAATAATTTGAGAGAGACAAATTATTCTAACTTTTGACAAACTTAAAGGACTGAAATTGCTCATATAAATATATTTCAAAGACCATTTTGAATGTACCTCAGGATAATTTTTGTTATTTTCTTCATATATGTACCTTCAGGTTCACTATCCACAAAATGAGTGTTGCAGAAATATGTTAAGATGGACGTGCAGTCACTAATGATTAGATAAAATTAAAAATGACTATATATTCGCCAGAAGGTGCAAGTGCATATATTGAGGATAAATGAGAAAGGTCGATTGAGATGGTCATGTCTTGCTTGACCTATACATCCACCGATCTATAGGTGTGAGACCATGATGCAGGAAGGTGTTTAAAAAAGGACGGGATAGACCTAAAGTCACATGGAAGGAAATAGTCTCAAAAGACTTATAAATCATTGGTATCAATACAGACTTAGCTAAACTAAAGATACAGTACAATAGAATAGAAAAATCCATATAGGTGATACCTACAAGTTGGGAATAGGTCTTTGATTGATGAAAACTTCTATTATTATTATTATTATTATTATTATTATTATTATTATTATTATTATTATTATTATTATTATTATTTGTTGTTGTTGTTATACCACCCCCTACGCCATCTATTCCCCTCCTAATCATCAACTCCTTTTTGGCTAAGGTTGTTAGAGCTGCAAAAGTAGGCAATTGCTTTAATTTGACCTTCTTCAGTCAAGCTTTATGATTCACTCATAATTTTATTACTTCTTAGACTAAATACTTCTAATATCTAATCATGATAATCAAAGCTTCATAGTGTAGCTTTCTATTTTTCAAGTTTCATTCATTTTTTCATTAATTGGACGTTAAATTTAATTCTACAAATTGCTATTTTTCTATTCCAAAAGGCTACACTATGAGATAGCGAGTCCAATAAGTTTTTTAATTGTATAACTTGCACAAATGTAATACTACTTGATATCTCTGTTTTCTTGACATAATTACAACCAAGAGGGCAATGATTTATTATTGGACAATAGAAAAAAGGCAAAAAAGAGAAATCAATTTAATTGCGCTATGACTTATAATGAAGATATAAGAAGCCGTGACTCAAATATACAGATCTCTACTATCATAGCCTGTAGGATCTTAATTAAAGACCTCAAAGTTCATGTGAATTTTACTGTTAAACACTATTTTTACTTAATCTGAAAAAGCAGTTGAAAAGCTATAGTTGATCATTTTCTCTTTTACTTCGTGAAGCCAAGAAATTTCAAAGTAATATTAGTGTAACTGTGACCAACATACGAGAGTGTAGTGTAATGAATGCATTTGTTTCACCTTTAACCAGATATGTCGAATTTGAATTTTAAGAATCAATAAAATTAATGAATGTAATCGTTCCACCTTTATTTTAACCACATTGGAATTATAAAGTAGAGTGTTGAAGTGCGTGAATATTTTATCTAAAAGTTTAATTAGTATTAGTGAGAATACACTTTCATTTGTTTAAATATATCTCTGAATAATTTTTTGGTATGAAGTGATTTTCCTTTAGTGAGCCTTATACGGTGCAAATTTAAATTAATTAAACAAATAAATTTAAGATAGAAATGATTAGACCAAAAAAAGGTATGACCTACAAATTTGATGTAGATACCTACTTACCTTTTGCCAAATGGAAAGGCCGAGAGATCAAATAAATCTCGACGCTTGAAGTGTGAAACTTTTACATGCAGAGTAGCCATCATATATATACAGGGATGGATGGAGCACTGAACCCCGGGTTAAAATTTAAATGGTAATACTCTCGACTTATAACATAAATTTATGACTAAAACTTTATTAAAATTACAATAAATAGCAGAAACAAATTCATAATTTTAAAGATACAATGAGTTTAATATTAAGAATGTTTAAATATTGAACTCATAAAATTTAAATTTTAAATTCGGCATATACACGGTAAGAATAAAAAACAAGAGTAGGTCATTTTGGTCATTTAACAAAGGTATTGTCAATCACTGCCACAAAAGGTTAACTGATGAAGAAACAAAATCATATTATTCCCTTCAATTTTTTTTAACCCAAATAGTAGTATAGCTTTTTCCTGTCTCCATCTATCATTTCCATCTTACTGTCAACCTCTTTTCATTTCCACAAAAGCCCTAACCAGGCCCCCTTTATACTTACCAATTACCATTACTTCCCCCCTCCCCTACCCCCCCCCCCCCCACCCACAATTGGAGACGCCTACAGTTGCTGACCCCTTTTCTAGGAAAAATATCATCCAATATCTGCATACATTTTCAGAAATCAAAGCCCATAAAAGCCAACTCCCCAAACATCAAAGGTTTTTTTTCTAGGATTGATCAAATTATTGCCTTAAAAACCAAGAAAAACAAACAAAAGTTCACCACCACCCCCCCCCCCTCTTTAAATTTTCTCTATTTTATTCGAGCATGTAGCTAGGCCCCCTCATGAGGCGCGGATGCAATGTATCGGTATTGGGTTCAACTAAACTCAGTACTTTAGTCGCGAAACATAAATTTATGTGTAAAAATTTATTAATATTACAATATATAGCATTACGAACTCATAACATTAAAAATACAATAGATTTAATACTAAAAACCTTAAAAATTAAACCCATAAAACTTAAATTCTATATCCGCCTCTGCCCTCCTCACATGCTCATAAGCAAGCAAACTTAAAAAAACCCTAGATGAGTATAAATCTATTGGTTCTTAGCCCATTTCCTAGCTTCTTTATACCCTTCTTATTTTCACCCCTTTATAAATCTCTCAAAACAACAGATCAAAGATATATAATGGAGTCAAACCAAGAAGTGGATTCTCCAAACCATGCCAATATCCACAACAATATGATATCCACTTCTTCTGCAGCTAATAATTACTTAGCTTCATCTTCTTCTTCTTCTCCAACAACCCTAAGCCGATATGAAAACCAAAAACGCAGAGATTGGAACACTTTTGGCCAATACTTAAGAAACCATAGACCACCTCTTACTCTTACTCGTTGCAGTGGTGCACATGTTCTTGAATTCCTTCGATACCTCGATCAGTTCGGAAAAACTAAGGTTCATACTCAACTCTGTCCTTTTTACGGACACCCAAATCCACCAGCACCTTGTCCTTGTCCTTTACGTCAAGCTTGGGGTTCACTTGATGCACTAATTGGTAGACTTAGAGCTGCTTATGAAGAAAATGGTGGAAAACCCGAAACTAACCCTTTTGGTGCTCGTGCTGTTAGGCTTTATCTTCGTGAAGTTCGTGATTCTCAAGCTAAAGCTAGAGGTATAAGTTATGAAAAGAAGAAACGCAAGAAACCAACTTCGTCTCAACAACAACAACAACAACAATCTTCTGCTGCATTTCCACTTCCTACTTCGACTTCAAGCTAATAATATATCGGAAAAACAGCCTCTCTGCCTTTACAAGGTAGAGATAAGACTCCGTACACACTACCATATTCCACTTATCGGATTACACTAAGTCTGTTGTTGTTATTGTTGTCGTAAGGTATGGTATGTTCTATTTCTAGCTATTTTAACAATTGGAATTTGGAACCCTTTCTCAAGTTACTATTTATGGAAATTGAAACACTGATCTTGATCAGTACTTTTTTTAGCTAATTATTATGCAAATGATCTAGAAGTGATACTGATAGTAATGGAAGTGGTAGTGGCACTGGGTGTTATATTAAAAGGGAAAAAAAAAAAAAAGATGTAGGTGAATTTTGTGCTATAGATCTACCAAACATTTTTTATGGATATTTTTCTATCTTGGCTGAAACCCTATTTATGATTTGTTGTTTCATAGATTTGCTATATCATGTTTCATGTCTTTTTGTTCATATTTTGCAAATTTTTTAATAGTAGGGAAAGTGTTAGTGACTTTGGCTAGATCATATGTCAGCTTTGTCTAGGACTGGTCTATCTTTCACACTGCAAATATACCGAATTTCATCACCAATCTATCAAAAAAAAGAAAAGTTTCATTTCCAATCATCTTTCTTTCTTGGCTAGTATTTTTGTACATAAATGGTTTTCATCTATATGTTCTTTTATGGTATGTATTTTTAATTTGAATTAGTATATAATTTTTCCTCTCCGGCCAATATAAGCATTTTTTGCCGGTCAGCTTTAGTCAACTGACCAAGGAATTTTTTTTCACTAACCTACAATCTTTATAATCCAAGGGTTTTAAGGAAAGCTCTTTCGAATTCCTGTATAATTTAATCATTAGTATAACAACTTATATTTGAAAACTTGTAAATTTTACTGCTAATTAGAACATGTTGATATTTGAGTTCATTTTATTTATTGAATCTATTGGAAGTAATCTATATTCTGAAGAGTTTAACCTCCAGTTTGGCCATAAAATTTGGGGATTTTTTTTTCTTTTTAAATTTTGTTTTCAAATATCTATTTGTTTATAGATTTTAACCATTTTTTGGCGGATTTTGAAAATAAAATCTTCAAATCCCAAAAAACATGTCTAGAGTAGCTTTTGAAAATTTGAAGTTTCCTACTCAAAAAATTTCAAATTCTTTTCAAGTAAAATGCATGTTCAAACACAATTTTAACTTTCAGAAATCATTTTAAATCTCATCTTCAAAAACTTTTTTTTTTTTCAAGTTTCAACCAAATCTATGTCCAAACGATAACTAAGTTAGTGTTAGGAAGATGTAATAGTTACTGACACTATTAGGTCATTGAAAGCTAATTGCACTAATTCTATTTGAATTTTAGTTTTCATACTGACTGTGTAAAGAATTTTTACATTATTAGTTTATTATTATAACATGTTATTACACCATTTTTTAGATTATCCCTGATAGTCTAAATTGTTTTACATTATTAGTGCATAATACTTAAACTCATCATGTTAATAAGCATTTTATTGATGGTATAAAAAATTATAGACATTTTTTTTTTAATTTGGTAATTAAATGCTTTCATTAATCACCAATAAACTTTAGAAAGTCATAGCTTAGCCAAGACAAAAGTTATAAACATTGTCAAATGTATATAGCTTCAAATCCTATTATGAATACTTCTCAACTTCTTTTGTCCCTTTTTTCCTTAATTCTTTCTGAATTCCTCAGCAAGATCTTATGACGTCTTTTATTAACCCAAATTCATCTCCCATTACTCTATTGTGTCATCTCAGTCTTAGATGTTCCCCTAAAGTGGATAGAGCATTAAATTAGAGAGGTACATTCACCATTTAAAGGTCACTCCAACAGTATAATCTACTTAGATATATTGCACATTTATGGCCATTTAGCCTTGACCCAAAAAAGACAAACCTTACCTCCAAAATACTTACTACATGTGATTGCTAGCAGGCCGAGCTAGAGGGAAGAAGAGGTTCATCCCGATTTTTTTCGCCGAAAAATTATATTACATGTATATAATAGGGATATTATTATTTTTAGACTGCGTCAGAAATTATTTACATTTGGTTGCCGAAGAATTGTATAATTTTTATATAAAACATACATAATGTATACATATACAAAAAATATACAAATTTTATATATTTTCGACTATCATTTTTATAGCGATTGTACAACGTCATTTTTCCTATATAATAGAGTTGAACTCCTTATTGAAAAGTCTGTTTCTGCACTAATTTGCCTCAAATTTATGGCCAAAGACTAGTCCATTTGTGGTGCAAATGACAATATTAATTATGCTTTATGATAATTATAAGCGATCCCAATTTTCTTCTTCTGTGTGTATACATGTTAGTAGTAAATATGTGTTTGTATGTGATAACTATAAGCTGCATGTATTCATATGATGTAGACTTATAGGAGCAATTTGTATTGTACCATTGCCTTTCCTTAATCTTAATTTCAACTTATTTTGGCATTCGTGATTATTAGCATTATCTTATGGTTTTAAGAAACTTTATGTTATAGATAGTGATGCTTGTGTGACATTATTTTGAGTGATATGAATTATTGGCATAACTAATTAGTCCCTCAGGTAGGGAGGGAAAGGTAGAGTTCAACCTAAAGACTAGTCAGGTGGAAAAATGATGTAAGTTATAGAGGTAACTCAATATGCAGTTTTACGGACAGACATTTTAGGAATTACTTTTACCAGGAAAGTTTTGGGATATATGTAATAGGAATTTGACAGTATGATCTAGCTACAACTATGCGAGAGGTAGCAGTACTCCTTTGGTGTTAGGATCGAAATAATGAGGCGTCATGCGGAAGTTAGTAAAGCATATCTTCAATGACGATAATTAGATAACAAAAGAGAAATATACCAAAAGAGATATATATAAATATTTAACGTGGTTCAGTCAATTGTCCTACATTCACAGGCGGAGAAGATTAATCCACTATATTAAAAAAAAATATAAAATATCGAGAACAACTTCACAAAGAGGCACACACAAGTGTCGGGCTAACACTTGTCCTTAAAATTCTCCCCCTAAATAAGATTCTCAAACCCCTACATTGTAGATGCTACTAAATGAGAAGGAACGATCCTTAAGTTATAGAAGTTCAAATTTTTTTTTCCTCTAACGAAAAATGCTAGCCAAATATGAAAGAATTATATTTTTGTTGTCGTAATGGAAAAAATCAGTCATGTTAAATATGTTGTCTTTCATTGAAGGAATATGAAAAACAAAAATGTAAGAAAATCAGGACAAACACTTAACAATTCTCCCCCTAGGCCTAAATCTTCTAACAAAATTAATTTGATCTATCTTCTTCACATAACCTTCAACAGTTCGCATCTCTAAATCTCCACCAAAAAGTTTGTCTGAACATCAGTAATAGTCCGGCCAAATTTTTCAGATAAAAATCACGATTACTGTCAAATAGATTGCGGCTAGAACTAAACCCGCTTAGATGAACTTGTCTTGAACCTCGCTCTGATACCACTTATTAGGATCGAAATAATCATTTGTCATGCGGAAGCTAGTAAAGCATATTTTCAACGATGATAAATCAGATAACAAAAGAAAAATATACCAAAAGAGACACAAACATTTAACGTGGTTCAGTTAATTGACTTGTGTCCACAGGGCTGAGATCAATTCACTATATAAAAAAAGAGTACAAACTATCGAGAGAACAACTAAAGAGAAACACACAAGTGGCCGGCTAATTCTTGTCCCAAAAATTCACCCCTAAACAGGACTTTCAAACCCATGTATTGTGGATGCTACTAAATGAAAAAGAATGATCCTTAATTTATAGAAGTCCAAAACCTTTTTACTCCAAGAAAAATGACTAGCCAAGTATGTAAGAATTATATTTTCATTTTTGTAAGAAGAAAAATAAATTATGGCAAATTGTTGTCTTTTCTTCGAGGGTTAGGAAAAACAAATATGGTAAAAAAAAAAAAAAACAAATACCTAACATTTGGTTTGCAATAATTGCTGCTTATTTTTGCATTTATAATATTAATTATCCTTTAAACAAAAAAATGCAGTTTTGCGAAATTGATATTAGTTTAAATTAAATGATCACCTTTAAATAGAGGTAGAGATCCAACTAACAAAATTATCCACTAATCCACTAACAAGATGTTATTAGGATCAAGTAAGTTGACTGTGAAGATGCATCAAATAATCTTCTTGTGCATTAATCTTAAGTCCTTAAACTTTTTTCTTAATTAAAATATAAAAAATTGCAAATAAATTACTGGAAGAAATAAAATATATTCCTAAGTACGCGTTATTAGCATTTTGGTCAAACGAACTCTGATTACTGTTCCAATTAATTGTCATTGTTGATCTCGCTTAATTTAAGGGAATAACGAGAAGGTTTTAGAACATATATATGATGCAGAAATACTGTTTACTTATTAATTATATCTAAATTGACGCTTTATTATTTGCTTAATGTTTTACTACTTTTTCTTCTTTAGACCTACCATGATATGAAACATGATTTCTTGTCTGCCTAAAGTACACCAAGCTGCCTAAATGTAAACTACTAATGAGAAAATTAGTAAAAATTTAGCAGAAATTTACCTCTGATAGATATGACTAAAGGAATATTGATGAAAGACAATACGAATACTATTTTAAGACAAAAAATTTGCTAAGCTAAGAAAGGCTAAAGTCCTAGAAGACAATTTTTCAAATATGATATTGTATTCCAATAAAAATATGAGCATAGTAAATTTTAACACGAAAAAGAAAATTATCAGCACACGTTTTGAATTAGCACTGGGAATTCTTTTTTTATTTTTTATTTTATTTTCTAACACTCATCATTTTCATAAATTAGTATTATCAACTATCAAGCATTGATAATGATTCATTCAATGGTCAACTCTACATCTGTATGTTTACTAGAAAACTTATGAAGGTACTCTTCCGTCCCGATTTATATGATGGTATTCAAATTCCGAGAGTCTAACTTCTTAAGTTTTTGACGGAAAATTTTATTTTGTGTCTCATACAACTGATACTAGTTGTATGAGGCATCTTTTTTGTCTTACATTTTTGTGGATCCAAATTTTTGTGAACCCAGAAGTGTAAGATTGGGGTCCACAAATTTGTGAGACAAAAAGGAGCCTCACACAACTAGTGTCAGTTGTGCGAGGCACACAATAAAACTTCTCAGTTTTGACATATATATTGAAATCGAGGGATTACTTTTTTAAGAATGCAAGTCATGATTGAATTAGGTCAAAGTTGAAAACCTATATTCTGATCCAACTCATCCCTTTAATTTGGTGCTTATATAACAATTTAATCTTTCAAATTTGATGCTTCTGAGTCTTAAAACAAAAGATATTGGTTTCTCCTAGAGGGCACTAAAATTCTACTATATGTCTTTTTTTTTTTTTTTTTTTGAATCTTTATACAAATAGTCGGGTTTACTTTTTCTGTCTATATATATATAGATTGTATATTGATCCTATATAATTATACATATATAATATATAAATTATGCATATATTATACTTTCACCGGCTATTTTTAGTTTAAGCAATTGACTAAGCGGCTAATTGGGTTAATTGTTTTTTTTTTTTTATGACCAATAAATCTATTTGGAGCCTACGCTTTAGGCCAAAATCCTTGTAATTTGGGAATAATTCTTTTACTTTTTCCACTTTAAAGTATATTAGTGTGCATATATGACATGTAAATGTTCGACATCCACACTAATAACCAAAAAAAGGAAACATAACCTGATTGGTGATCGAACTATGTATCCACAGTCCCTCACCTGTTTACAGAGGCGGATCCAGAATTTGAAGTTTATGGGTTCCCGTCGCAATCTCAAATTAATATACCATAATAACTGGGTTCACCGTTAGATATTTATAGATATTTAGTAAATTTTTTAATAAAAATATATGGTCTACGCAGAGGTTACTGGGTTTCCGGAAACCCATACACTATACTCTAGATATGCCCCGCCTGTTTAGAAGTACGTAGGCTACAGAAAAAACCTTAAAAGAAATTAAGGAACAAAAGTCTACGGTTAATATAAGCACATTCATCTTTGCTGGTGTAGTTATTTGTTAGTGTATTAATTATGAGTAAAATAAATAAAAAAACATCAATTAAACATGCCAAAATTATGTCTAGTGTGATAATTTCTCACGTATTTTTTTGGTTGTAAAATTAAGTGAGTGGTGTTGTATAAGTTAGTAATAGGTTCATGCAGCGGCGTAGGCAGAATTTTTCACAAGCGGTGTCAATGGTGTCACTGTTTGAAGAAATAAACAAAAGAATAAATCACTATAATGATAAGCGATGTCATTTTCTATATTTATACCAAATAATTTCATCTTTCTATATGTATATTTAGTAAAATTCTGGACCAAAGAGGTGTCCCGTGACACCGCTTGGGAAAGGATGTGTCCGCCCCTAGGTTCATGGATGCATAATGGTGCAACATGCACATAAATAGGATAAAAATTTACCCGCATCGAATATTTATAGCAAGCCAATAAATATAAGATATGTGTCTTCATATATATTCTTTTACACTTAATCATTGTTAAGTAATATCCATTTTATTTTAATTTCTTAATTTTCAAAGTTAATTATTTACTTAGGTATAAACACTCGATGCAAATAAGTATTTACCGTCCGATAGTTGTAAAGAAAAATAAGTGAAAACAAGTAGTAAAACTGAAGAAAGGCATCAGGAGAACGGAAACAGCAAGAAGTAGCAGAAGCAACAGGTGAATCTGTCATTTTCGTCGACTTTTCAGCACATACACAAAAAGAATCTCAAATCCATACATTTTTTTGTCTATAAGGAAACAGGTACGAGAATCCCTCCTGCTATGAGAGCCTATGACCCAGTCAAAAAATATTTTCTTAAAAGATTTTAATTCAAAAAGAAAAAGAAAAAAAAATGGACAGTGCAATTTTTTTATTTAATTATTCAGTATTGGTAATTTACTCACTCAAGTAATTAATTCATAGTATCAAATACGCTTACTGAAAAGACAATACACTCATTACTCAAAAAAATTCCTTTCCAAAGTTAAACTTCTAACACACTGACAAAGAGAGAAACGACTTTAAAAATCTTTTATTTGGTTTAAAATCAGGTTATCCTTGAATTATACTCCTAACTAGGATTATAATACGGATATTATATAATTCTGGAATTATTGCAAGGATAATGATCGGGATTTTCTATTCCACCTTTTATATAGGATAGAAAATTTGATGATTGTAGTATAAAATTTATCCGGACTCAACAACTTTAATTTAAATTTTACACCGAGTTTAATTCAA
>NW_017670301.1:620318-676064 GCF_001879085.1 Nicotiana attenuata
CACACACCCACCCAACCAAACGACCCTTTATTATTTCACCATACTCCTTCATACAAAAACAATTATACCTTAAACTCAAACAAGTTAGGTCAGAGATATGAATTATCATTCCTTTCATCACAAGTACAGGTTGGCGAGATGAATACCTCAACGCATATCATTAACTAGTGTGTCAATGAATCTTTAAAAATCTACTAAATCAATCGAACCGAGTTGTACCGAATTGATTTTTAATTTTTTTTAAAAAAACGTAGATTTTTATATAAAGTTATAACCGTACCACAGGGTGGGTTATTAATTTTATAAAAATAAATCAAAAAAATACCGAACTGTACTGAATTAATTTATATATGAGAAATATTTTTATATTTTAAGTTTAAAACTAACAAACGGGTTATAAAATGGCTACAAGTGACAAGATAATTAATATCTAGCTAGCGTTTGGCCATAAATTCTCAAATTTATTTTGAAAAATCTGATTTGGCTGAAGTTTGCTTTGAAGATGAAAATGTGTTTGGACATCAGTTTTCAAAACATATTTCTCAAATTTATTTTGAAAAAACATGAAACATGACTTATACACATAAGTTCTAAAAACTATCACAAATACCTAACAGTACCATTATCAATAACATTCATTATATTATCGCAAACCATAGTCCTGAACATAAATAAATTTGGTACAAAATTATCACTTTTATAATGAACCACTTGATACACTATCAGATGACCGGGAAAATGAAATAAAATTGTTATAAAATAATAAATGGCGGGCTCTTTATACAAAAGTTTGAGACAATGTTTAAAAAAATTTAATAGTGATATTTTGGCCCAAATTTAGTTGGTTTTGGAATTTGGGATTTGGGGTTTTGCCAAAATGTAGGCAAAATCTATGGCCAAACATGTGTTTGCCAAATAAATCCCAAATTTATTTTGGCAAAATCTATGGACTAACGGGTCCCTAAAGTCCCAACTTCCATACATATTCTACTATTCTTGTCGAAACTTAAATTAGTTCCATCTTGAGTAGCAAGCCACTAGGTATTCCATTGATCTTTAGTAGCAAACCACAAGGTATTGGATATCTTTCCTCTCGTATGGCTTAGATTTTTCTTGTCGGATACTAATCTTCTAATAAGCTCTATTATTGAGTCCCAACTTGATTATTATCCACTCGTATGATTTACTTTCTCTTGTCCTTGCTTAATTTGTTCTACGCTACTATAGAATAGTGGGATGAATCTCTATTCTGGACATCTTTCATGTTCCTTTGATCCTCACTTTTAGGATAGTAAAAATGTCAAGAGAGTTTTGCCAAAGTATTATGCAAGTACACACTTATCCCATTCTAACTTCGACTAGCGACTCTTGCATGACGTTTTAAAAAAAAAATGAAAAATTGATTGATCAGGACCAATACCGAAGAGAAACTGAGATGATTGAGACAATTTTAAAAAGTCTAATTTTGGTTATACAAAATTGAATTCATCGAAAAACTGGTATGGTATAAGTTTTATAAAAAATCGGCCGAACCGAACCATGAACACCCATATTATCAACTACCAAAATAAAATAGGAAATAATGGAAAATAAAAATTCATATAGGTGAACCTACTAGTTGTAGCATTATTTTTTTGAGCAAGTTGCATATTTGTTAATCGGCCAAACATATTACACTCGTTAATTAAATATATAAAAATATATACTCCTTATTAATTATATATAAAATATATTTATTAATCTTTAATATACAAAAATATACATTGGATATTACTTTTAGAGTGACTATATAAAGTAAATTTCCCTATTCTTTTTCGTTCCCGGTAACTGGTAGTACTACCTGATGTCCTGATTGCACTATCACTTCCACTGGAGCTGACCCATTTGATTAGACATAAAGTCAATGTTGGGCCCACAATACCTGTCCAGTGCACGTGAGCATCTGAGGCTCATGTCGGCCCATATTGGTACCGTTCAATATTTCTGATTGGTTGGTTTAATGTTTGAACATGGACCCAAAGCGGGTTTGGTCCGGTCCAGAGCGTGTAGTTCACGATCTTGACGTTATGTGGATAAAATTCTGGGCCGTGAAAGGTTGTTGTATTGTCTGTGTCATTGTGGGCCCATTACCCTATTGCCTTGTCTTGTCTGGGTCAGTCCCTTCTTGGCTTCTGTTTTCTTTTTTTCGTCTTATTTTCTCCATCTCTTTTCTTTTGTCATTTTTAGCATGGAGAATTTGCATTGGATACTACTGAATTTATTATATGCAAAATATAAGGTATTTGGACAATATTCAATTAAAGTAAGCGTTGAAAAATAATATATTAAAGCTCTAGTTCACTAGACATCTCAAATTTTAACGAACTTGGAACTGATCTTTGATAATATCATTCATAACTTCAAATACAATCAAATCTCTATGCAGCAATTGTGTTTATTTTGATATTTTTTCGATACTATAGTGAAATACTATTATTGAGGGTATATATTACAACATAATATAAATAATTTTGTTTCAAATAAGACTTGATTATTATAGTGAATAACTGTTATATAAGGATGTTGTTATTAGTTCCGGCCAAACCCTAAAACAAGTAAAATATTTGTTTTAGGTCTCGAGAATTTAAAGGCCACAAAATTAATAACAACAACATGCCCAGTATAATTTCACAAGTGTGGTCTGAGAAGGGTAGTGTGTACGCAAACCTTACCCCTACCTTGGGAGGTAGAGATGCTAGATCCTTGGCTCAAGATAAGGAGGAAAAGAAGAAAAGGGAAGAAGGAGAAGAAGAAAGAGGGGGAAGAAAGAAAGACGAGGAGACAAAAGACGATAAGGAAAAAGAGGAGAAAAAGTAGCATTAGATAGTAACAATCAGGGAGCAATAATTTTCAGTAAAAGGGAGAAAGAGTAGCATCAAATAGTAACAACCAGGGAGCAACCATTTTGCAGTAGCAATTTTCAAAAACAACGGACATGATTGCTAAGTACCAGATATAATAACAAACTAAAAGGAAGTAACTTTCAACAAAGGTCCCAAAATTACTATCTAATATATTGCAAATAATTTATATAATTACTTCTTATCATTGATAAAATTAATTTCCTTATTTTCATATTAATGTTCAATAACTTAATTTCTTCTTCTCACAAATAGTAGAATAACCTTATTATTAATTTTCTGCCAATCTTATTTTTGCTTTTTGCCGAATCTTTTCTCTATTTATTAGTTAGTCATTTAACTAAATCTAATAATCTAACTTACTATTTATTTTTGCTCTCATAAATTAAATACTTTTTGGGTTCTCTCAGTTCAATTGTAATGCAGTCAAACACACAAGTAATGCAACAAAGTTTGCAATGTTTAATTCAGTTTTCTATGCTTTTTCAAATCATGTTCTCTTTTTTTTTTTCCACTACTCATACTCAATTGCCCATTTGTAAAACAACAATGCTCATTAAATATTTTATAAATATAAGATCTTTCTCTAATTAAGGTTTTGCTTTAGGCAATATTATTGAGCCGCCTTTGGCTGTTACAAAGAAGTTTGATTGTATTACGCAAGCAAAATCAGTTAAAATTTTTTCATAAAATCGACATTTAAACTCAAGTTTCGATAAACATCTGAGATTGGACGTGCAGTAAACTTCGCTTTTATTTTTAGCAATCGAAGAATTTTTCTGTTTAACACTATTTTTACTTAATCTGAAAAAGCTCCATCCACCCCTACGGATCACTGCCCTATCTGTATGGGTCAAAATCTAATCGAAGATACCTCGCCTGAAATAGGGAAATCAAGAATCAATTAGGCTGAGGTCATGCTTAAGAAGCAACACTAGCGAGCCGAGCAGTGAATGCCGAGGTCGAGCACTCAGATTGGCCAAACGACTAGTTTTGCAATAAGGCATTCTAAAGAATATTCGGAGGAATATTCTTTATATTTGTACTTTTAGTAGGTAAGGAAAATATCTCATATAAGTAGGAAGAGAGAGAGAAAGAAAAGGATCCAATTATTATTGATCTTGATAAGCTCTCTCTAGAGAAGTTGACTCCCACATAACTACAAACATCATGTTTATACAATATTCTGTTTTGTTGTGTTGTTCTAAGCTTTTCCACACAAGATCCGATAAAGTGTTTGATGCTCACACATTTGGCCATCTATCATCCACCTTGTTACACATTTGGGTGAATTATTCTCTTTATTTACAGCCATTGCCATTCATCATTTTTATTGCTTGTCTTTATTCCTTCACTTATTTACAAGAATATCATTAAACTACTTTTTGATCATAAATAGCTTTAAATGCGATTTCTAGGTTGTTATTTCTTACCAATCTTGGATCTAGAACTTATTATATTTAACTAGAATTTACCTATTATCATTCACTTAATTAGTTTAACAAAAAGGTTTAAACTTTTTGGTCAAATAATTTGACGCCGTCTATGGGGATTTTCTAGTTAAAAGTTTTAGTTTTTTCTAGATCTAAAAAAACATGCAAATCTGCATAGTCTCGTATCTCGTGTTTGCACAGATCTGACATGGCACGCAATGGAGAAGAAAAGAGAAAGGCGATAGCCGATCTCACCGCCAATCTCCTAAACACTATCGACAAAGCTCACGGAGAGAACAACATCAGGGGCTGCCCAAACCACCTTCCCCAGTTCGGACTATTCAAATGATCATCGGGGGAGGTGATGACGCATCTATCAACAACATGAAGTTCACCACCACTCACAAGCTCAAGCGGTCAATCACCCACGAATGGTATGACGAACTCGGAGAAAGTATCATCTTCGATATGTCGGATACCCACGGTTTGGTCTATTGTCACTATGATACCCTTGTCATTACTTTACGTGTTTTTGATACTGATGTAAGATGTATCATGGTCGATGATTGAAGCGGCGCGTACATCATCCATCCTTGAGTTCTCATCCAAATGAAGCTCGAGGACAGAATAGTGCCACGTTGCATCACGCTAACAGGTTTTAACAATGCAGTTGAGCGGACATCTGGAGAAATTACGCTGCCCGTCCTGGCCGGCGGCGTCACCTTGGAGACCACGTTCCACATCATGGACCAGGATACGGCGTACAACGCCATCATAGGCTGACTATGGATACACGGCATGAAAGTCGTCCCCTCCAGTTTGTACCAAGTCATTAAATTTCCCACCCCCTAAGGAGTATTCAGCATCTGGGGAGAGCAATGCATGGCCCGAGAATGCTACCGCATCGCCCAAGATTGCACATACACCCAACAGTTGAAAGAAAAATCCGAGGAAGCATAGCAATTAACCAAGATGGGGTCGTGTGGATAGGAAACGAAAGACGTCATCCGCGACCCTGAATCATAGAAGCCACAGGAAACTGTAGAGGACCTCGACCCCGTCCAATTAGACAATGACAACCCCAGCAAAAAAGCTTTCATTGGTCATAAACTCCAAAATCTAGGTAAATTTCATAAATTCTTAAAAAATAACGTGGACTTGTTCACTTTTTCCCATGTAGACATGCCAGGTATCCCAAAGGAAATAGCAACTCACAAGTTGAACGTCGACCCATTTTATCCCCCGGTAAGACAAATCAAATGAAAGTTCAACTCAGCAATAAACGACGCAGTTCGTGAAGAGGTCAAAAAATTACTAGTGAACGGTTCTATAGGAGAATCGAAGTACCCTCAGTGGGTCGCCAATATAGTCATGGTGAAAAGAAGAACGGTAAGTGGAGAATGTGCGTGGACTTCACCGACCTGAACAAAGCCTATCCAAAAGACTCATTCCCGCTACCTCACATCGACCAACTCATCGACGTTACAGTCGGGCACGAACTGCTGAGTTTCTTAGACGCCTACTCGGGCTACGACCACATTCTCATGGAGGAGGAGGATCAGGAAAAAACCACCTTTATTACCCACCAGGGGACGTACTGCTACAAAGTGATGCCATTCGGGTTAAAAAACGCAGGGGCAACGTACCAGAGGCTGGTGACCAAAATGTTCAAAGAATAACTCGGCAAAATCATGAAGTATATATTGACGACATGTTGGTCAAATCAAAAAGGAAGGAAGACCATATCGACCACTTGAGGGCGGCCTTCGACATACCTCAAAAAGTATGACATGAAATTAAAACCCCGAGAAATGAGCTTTCGGTGTGACATCCGGGAAATTCCTCGGATTTTTGGTATCACAAAGAGGCATCGAGGTCAACCCCGACCAAATCAAGGCCATAGAAGGAATCCTAGAAAATCTAACCAGCAAAAAACAAGTGCAAAAACTGACTGGCCGAATAGCCGCCTTATCAAGGTTCATCTCGCGGTCCTCCGATAGGTGACACAAATTTTTTGGCGTACTCAAAAAAGATAATGGACTCCAATGGAATACTGAATGCATCAAGGCCTTGAAAGAACTGAAGTCCTACCTGTCTTCACCACCGTTGCTCACTAAGGCAGAACCCAAAGAACGACCCCTTGTCTACTTGGCCGTGTCCGATGTCACAGTAAGTGCAGTCTTGGTACGAGAAAACAAAGGAACGCAATCTCCGATCTATTACATTAGCAAAACTTGGTCGACGCTGAAACGAGTTACCCCCACCTCGAGAAGTTAGCTCTGGCCTTGGTCGTAGCTTCACAGAAGCTTAGACCTTATTTCCAGTGCCACCCCATCTCGGTGGTCATGACTTTTCCTTAAAGGAGTATCTTGCACAAACCCGAATTGTCGGGTAGATTGGCCAAGTGGGCCATGGAGCTGAGAGAGCACGATATAACCTATCAGCCGCGAACAACGATAAAGTCGCAGGTTCTTGCTGACTTCGTCGCCGACTTCAGTGCGAAGATAACGTTCGAGGTCGAGAAGGAAATCGCCATTACCTCTATCGAAGTACGCGACCTATGGGGCCTGTACACTGATGGCGCTTCTAACGCATCTAGATCTGGACTAGGACTCGTGCTCGAGGTCCCAACAGGCGAAGTAGTTCGCCACTCCATGCAATGCCCTGATATGACTAACAACGAGGCCGAGTATGAGGCCGTGATTGCAGGGTTGAAAGCAGCACTCAAATACGGAGCACGACGAGTCATCCTTCGATGCGACTCGCAACTCATCATCAATCAGGTCACAATGACTTTCCAAATTAAAGAGCAACGATTATAGAAATATCAGACCGAGATTTGCAAATTATTACCCGAGTTCGATGAATGCTAGCTCGATCAAATACCTCGAGCTCAAAACATCGAAGCAGATGACCTCGCCAAACTGGCAGCGGCAACCAAAAGCATAACTGGAGAGGGGGACGCGGTTACTCTCCTCCATTCATTGCTAGACCAAATTGAGGTACGTTCTATAAACCTGACTTGGGACTGGCACAATCTTATTATCTCATACTTGCAGGACGGAGTGCTCCTGCCCGATAAAAAAGAAGCCAAGAAGCTTCGAATGCAGGCGGCCAAGTACAGCGTCGTCGATACCGACTTGTACAAAAGAACATTTGGCGGCCCCCTAGCAAAGTGCTTAGGGCCAAATCAAACACAAGGCGTCCTCGATGAAGTACATGAGGGCCATTGTGGAGCTCACGCCGGCAACCAAGCTCTCGTCAGATGCCTCATACGAGCGGGCTACTATTGGCCCGCGATGAAGAAGGAAGCCACCGAGCAATGCAAAAGATATGCCCCCATGATTCACCAAGCGGGCAAACACCTTCATTCAGTCACTTCTCCATGGCCTTTCCTCAAGTGGGGAATGTACATCATCGGACCCCTCCCGGCGAAACGAGGTAATGTACGATTCCTTTTAGTTTTAACTGACTATTTCTCCAAATGGGTGGAAGCAGGTGCATTCGCCCGAATACGCGAACAAGAAGTAATCACGATCATATGGAGAAACATCATATGCCGCTTCGGCATCCCCAAAGAAATCTGCTGTGACAACGGCCCCTAGTTTACTGGATAAAAGACCGTCGAGTTCTTCGAAAAATGGCACATCAAAAGAATACTCTCCATGCCATACCACCCCGCAGGCAATGGTCAGGCAGAATCCTCCAACAAAATAATACTGAATATAAAGAAACTCGAAAACACCAAGGGACTGTGACCAGAAGTGCTACCAGAAGTTTTATGGGCATATCGCACCTCGCCAAAGACGAGTACAGAGGAAACGTCACACTCACTAGTATATGGGACTGATGCAATGATACCAGTCGAGGTTGGGGGAGCCCAGCTTGAGATACTCAAATGAAAGCGGGCAAAGCAACGACGAGAACAGAAGGCAAGAGCTCGATGAAGCCGAAGAGCGAAGAGACATGGCCTACATAAGAATGATAGCCCAAAAACAACAGGCAGAGCGGTACTACAACAAAAAAGCCAAAATCAGGCCACTCAAAGTCGGGGATTATGTACTTAAAGCCAAAATGCAAGCAAGCAAAGATCCGCGAGAAGGCAAATGGGGAACCAATTGGGATGGCCCATATAAAATCATGGCGGCAGCAAGCAAAGGGTCGTTCCAACTGGAAACAATGGAAGGAAAACTAAAACCAAATAATTGGAACGTCGCCCACCTCAAATACTTGAACTTCTAAGGATAGACATCTCCCGAGTCGTACTTTTTTTCCCTTACCCGAGTTTTGTCCCAATTGGGTTTCCCGGGGAGGTTTTTAATGAGGCGACGAAGTGAACGTCTCAGAGTTTTTGGTATGAATTCATTGCTCGGCCTATCAACTACTTCTCCTTTCCCGGTCGACCAATGAAGGGACTAGATGGACTGAGACTTCAAAAAAACATGCAAACTTCAACGTATGTCCAATTTATGTAAACTTCTCCAATGGATGTATAAACAAAGCAAAATATGCACGCATGAATTTATCTCCACCAAGTTCATATATTACGCCAAAGTAAAACATTCGACCTCGATCGAGAACTTATTCACATTTGGCCTCGTTCGAATCATTTAAAGAGTCAGACATTGACCTCGTTCGAATAGACTCACATTCGACCTTGCTCAAATTTATTCGCATATGACCTCGCTCGAATTTATTTACATTCGACCTCATTCGAATCGTTTAAAGAGTCAGACATTTTACCTCGTTCGAATAGACTCAAATTCGACCTCGCTCGAATTTATTCACATTCGACCTCGTTCGAATCGTTTAAAGAGTCAGACACTCGACCTCGTTTGTATAGACTCACATTCGACCTCGCTCGAATTTATTCACATTTGACCTTGTTCGAATAGACTCACATTCATCCTCGTTCGAATAATTTAAGGAGTCAAACATTCTAGCTCGTTCGAATAGGCTCACATTCGACCTCGCTCGAATTTATTTACATTCGACCTGGTTGGAATCGTTTAAAGAGTCAGACATTCGACTTCGTTCTAATAGACTCACATTCGACCTCGCTCGAATTTATTCACATTCGACCTCGTTCGAATCGTTTAAAGAGTCAGACATTCGACCTTGTTCGAATAGACTCACATTTGACCTCATTCAAATCATTTAAAGAGTCAGAAATTCGACCTCGTTTGAATCAACTCGCATTCGCCCTCGCTCAAAATAATCGACATTTGACCTCGGTCACGTCAACTAAGTTGAGAACTCTTACAAAGGAAGAAGCATACGAAGAAAAATGAAAAGAGCCAAAACATACAGCAAAAAGACAATAGTCATTCCATTCCGAAATAGAGTATCTTACAAAGGGCCAAAAAGACCCCCCTCCAAAAAAAGAGAGAAAAAGAGAAAAGAGCAAAAACACAAAAAATATAAGTACAAAAAAATCACACTGCATCATCACGTTGCATCATCTCCGCTGGCGCCGTCTCCACCTTCGCACGCGCCATCATCGTACTCATCATCGTACCAAGGATCGGATGCAAGCCCCACCCAAGTCTTCTTCATCATCGCCATTCCTCGGCGTGGTAGGGTCATAACCATAGGCAAGCATGGCATCACGTGCCTTAGCACGGGCATCTTCGAAGTCGGCATCAGGAACCTTCCCTGTCGCCATCAAGCTCCTATATACATCCAGCTTTGCCTCAGCATGGATCCACATCTCGTACAAATCACGAGGAACATCAGGAAAAGCGGAAGCACGAGAGGAAGAAGGCCAAACCAACAATTGTGCCTTCTCAGCCTCGAGGGCGGCGACCTGCTCACTTAAGCTCTCAACTTCTTTCTCAAGACCACCAATCCGCTCATCAAGCCGCGTCTCCCTCAGCACAGCCGTCTCCGCGATGTTTGCACGCTCAAACCTAAGGACTCAGATAGAGCTCTCTAACGCCGCCGCCTTTGCCACAACCGCTACCCGAGCCTCCTCGGACTTTACCAATTCGGCCACTTTCCTAGTCAACTCACTACTCAGACCGGCAACTCTAATTGAGCTTTGCTCAAGCTCAGCCCGAAAAGTCGTCACCTGCGCTTGAAGGTCGATGCATTCGGCCACGACCCCCTTGCTCACCTCGAGCTCTTTGTCCTTGGCCCTGAGCAACCCCTCAAGCTCACTGCATTCACCAACAATTCGCACAAGCTCCTCGTCCTTCTGATCCAACTCCTCCCTAAAGGACTGGGGGTTACCACCTGCTCTAAGCCGTGCATGCATCTCACGGTACTTGTCATGATAACGGACATACTCGCAGCCATCTTTTGAAAAATGACCTTCCGCCTCTCTTCACGGCGGGCACTCTCAATCTCCAAAATGAAAGTCTGAAAAAGAAAAAGAGAGTAAGAAGACTGGTAAAGAGAAGAAAAAGATGCCAGTTGCAGAAATAATACAAAAGCTTGCCCTCAGAGCCATCCCGGATATGCCCAGTGACAAGTCAGAATCCCGGAGATGCTGAAGAGTCCTGTTTTCAGCGACAAAGAAAAGAGGAGCAAAGGAGGGGACCAAGCTCACCGTATCCTCCAACAAATCGCAATCCAAAGGAATTACGATCGAGTGAGAGGATCCATCCATTCTCACCTTCACACGCGTAAGCCCTTCGTCGAATATCCTCGCCTCCTCGGGATCGACACCGGAGCCAGACTCGTAATCATCTACGATCACTCTCTTCACCATCTCCTCAGTCGAAGAGGGAACATTGGCCTGCCCTGATGTTGACGGACCACTCTGAGTGATCACAACCGCCTCTGGTCACCCCCTTCCTCCACGAAGGTGATCTCTACGTTCGAAGGAGGCGCGGTCTTCACATCCAATGCCATACTGCCCCCAGCTCGGCCATAGTCAACTCAGGTTCACTCACCACCGACTCCTCTCCTACCACTCTCCTATCTGCTTCTAACCTTTGCCTTTTTAACGGAGCCTCTCCTCTTCGCCCTGGTCTGACTCATCAACCAAGTGAAACACCGTAGAAGCCAGAATTTCAGCAAGTGTGGCAGTAACATGGCGACTAGGACCATGTGAGGCCGGGGTCCGAGGAATAACAACAGCTTGAGAAGGTTCACTTGCAGCTACAGCGAGTACGGGCTCGACCGAGATACCTAACTGGAAAAAAGCAGGCGTAGGAGCCCTCGCCCTCCTTAAAGCCCTCCGACCTATAAACAAAGAAAGATAAATAAGAGAAGATAGAAACGGCGATATAAAGGTCGAACAATCAAAGTCAAAGGTAACGCACCGGTCGCAGGTCTACGCCTAAACCTCTCATTCAAGTGCGACCACTCGTGAATCCCCACAGTATGAGGCAAAACATGACTCACCCAGTCGCGAATGTCAGCGACTGGTGAAGGAGGCTCCTGCTCGACTGCAAAAATAAAAGGAGAACAATCAGGTTACCCAGAATAAACAACGAATTCATTTGGAAGGAAAACACTTACGAGCAAAGTTCCACTCCTCGGGGAATCCGCTGGGGTTCGATACCACGTGCTCTGTCTTCACGTAGAAGAAATTTTTCCAAAAACGACGATTAGTTTTATCCTCCATCTTCACCACCAACCCCTTGGTCCCACGGTAGTGCATATGAATCATCATGCCCCTGTGAAAACTTGGGGCGAAGAGGTGAAGAAGATGGCAGAGAGAAATATCACGGTTGGACAGCTCCGCATACTTGATAAGCATGAGGAAGAACTTGTATATGTACAGAGAGAGATGAGCCGGGCACATGTTATAAAAACGGCAAAAATCCTCCGCCAAGGAAGGAAGGGGAAGTGTGTAACCGATGACGAATGGGTACGCGTAACCTGGGCTATGTATTTGTACTACATCACTACCAGCGGGGACAATTTCAACGTGGGCCAGAATTTGCCACTTAGCCCTAAATGCAGCAAGCGCCACCGCATCCATCACAGAAACGACAGGTTCAGTTTTATCCTCAGGTAGGTTCTTGAAGTCTGACCTAGCTTTCTCGGAACATGGGATTATCTCATCCACGATGGGGAAGTTTTCATCTTCTACCGTGGCTGCTCCTTCCTCATGAGGAGGTGCGTCCGCAGCCAGCGTCACAGGATCAAAGGAAGCACTGGCCACTTTTCGATTGTATGCGAAAAGGAAATACAAAAATGAAGGAGATGACAGTAGCAAAAGACACAGAAGGGAGAAAGAGAACACAGAAGCTGGGAACTCGAAGAAGAAAAGAACTCAGGCTTCAAAGGCTTTAGAAGTGCAACAATTCGAATGAGGAGTGCCCATCCCTATTTATAAGAATATGGGCACCCTAATCGAGAAAGGCCAAACGCCGCCTCATTAATTTTGAAACAGAAGAGGCGCGGGAAGCGATGTAACGTATGGGGAACATGCGCCACAATGACGCATGATGGAATGATGTCATTTCAAATTGACGTAACGGCCAGGTGTGGCTCTTGAAGCGCCACGTCACCACCTCGCCAAAAAAAGGGTCACTCATCGGCCAATGTGCTCAAATTTCTCAAAATTGCAACTGGCAAAGTCCGCCCACTGAGCTCGCCCAAAAGCAACCCCGACGGGCGGAGGGACTAACTGTATGGGTCAAAATCTAATCGAAGAGAACTCGCCTGAAATAGGGAAATCAAGAATCAATTAGGCCGAGGTCATGCTTAATAAGCAACATTGGCGAGCTGAGCAGTGAATGCCGAGGTCGAGCACTCAGATCGGCCAAACGGCTAGTTTAGTTATAAGGCATTTCTAAAGAATATTCGGAGGAATATTCTTTGTATTTGTACTTTTAGTAGGTAAGGGGAATGTCCCGTATAAGCAGGAAGAGAGAGAGAAAGAAAGGGAACCAATTATTACTGATCTTGATATGCTCTCTCTAGAGAAGTTGACTACCACATAACTACAAACATCATCTTTATGCAATATTTGGTTTTGTTGCATTATTCTAAGCTTTTCCACACTAGATCCGATAAAGTCTTACATCATCGTCAGAAAGAGAATCATCCACCTTGTTACATATTTTGGTGAATTATTCTCTTTATTTACAGTTATTGCCATTCATCATATTTATTGCTTATCTTTATTCCTTTATTTATTCACAAGAATATCATTAAACCACTTTCTGGTCATAAATAGCTTTAAATGCGATTTCTAGGTTGTTATTTCTCACCAATCTTGGATCTAGAACTTATTATATTTACCTAGAATTTACCTATTATCATTCACTTAATTAGTTTAACAAAAAGGTTTGAACTTTTTTGGTCAAACACCATCCTCAGAAACTTTGAGAAGAAAAATCGATATACTTGCATTAATTATGTAAATAGAAAAATTTCAAAGATTTAATGAGATAATTATTTGAAGAAAGAGATGTAAAGTGAAAGAAAAGGTTTCTGGCTTTTAGAGTAAAGATGGAGAAGTAGACGTGCTAAGAACATATATTCTTATAGTAATATTTTCGATAGCATAAATCGTCTTTCATTTCCGATACATTTAATCTTCTCTAAACAATTTTCTTTATCTAATCATTCAAAAAAACATTTTTTACTAATCATAAGCTATCGATAATGTGTGGATGAATACAATAAACCAATCTCATTTCGTTTCTGCTTTCATATCAGCAAGTATTTATGCTTTGTAGAGTGAAAACAAAAGTTTTTGACTTTTAGGAGTTTGATTTCATTGAGTGGCTTACTTGAAATTGATTCGATATAACATATCTTTAAGAAGGTAAGAACCAGGAAAATGCTTCACAACTACAGTAAAAAAGCCGTCCGATGCACTAAGCGAAAAAAGATCGAACCACAAGGATTTATTGTACGCAGCCTTAAGAACCACAATTATGCAACTAAATCACACCTTCATCAGATGCAAAAACAGAATTCAACTTTCTTTCAAGAACCACTGTAATTCAAAAGTCTGCAAACTAAAGCACATTTGCACAAGAAAAATATAACCGAAAAGCTGCCATGAATAATATATTTCTACCACAGTACATTTCCAGCTTAGCTCAGACACTTCAATCTTCATTTCAAAATGACATCAAGCTGCAGAAAATACCAACAATAGCAAGAATAACACATGCTAGGAAAGAAATTACGTGGGTTATTTATGAGGCATAGCTTGGAGCCTTGGACTATTAAACTTAATACACATTGCCAACTTTTGCAACATGGTAAAAAAACAAGGAAGCTGAGAACCAGAACTTGGAAACGGACATGTCTTTTGCTTTACAATTTACAGAACACAGCAAAGTAGATAAATGGAAATTCTAAAAACATTTACACCCAAGATATTCAATTGTTAAACAGCATATAGACGTAAAACCAGCTCGATTTTAGTGCGACAGACAGGGCAACCCCAGCTTTTAGCTTTAATCTCATTCAAACAAGACATGCACCCAGCCATATGGCCACATGGTACACAAGCCCCTTCAATTGCAGCTTCAAAGCATATAATACATGATGAAGCAGTATTAGTACTCCCTCCGTCGTGTCTCTTCGTTAACTTCTCTGTTGTTGAAGAAGATGAATCCACAAAACTAGATTCGTCTAAATCAGATGGCAATGGGGCATTATTATCTATGACCAAATTGTCAATTGGTGGTGCTGAAGGTACAGTTCCAGGGATAACAGGGCGACGGATATTGAGAGTCAGTCTTGAATGCCTTGCCTAGAAACAATTGGTTGTCAATAAACAATTTTTGTGCATAAATCAAATCTGAGAAGAATGAGAATATAAACAAATGTTTCAATAAGAAAGTTTAACAATGCAATGTTACCTGCTTATTATCTGGCCATAAGGAAGCCATTCTACTAACAGGCGGCTGTCTAGACGATGATGCCTGTGAAACATCTTGCGCTTTTCTCAAATTGTTTAGTCGATTCTGTTCCTTCAATGCATGTTCTTTGTTCACTTTAGTAGTTTCCTTTTCAACTTCTGGCCTTATGGACTCCAGCTCACGAACGACATCCAGTAATTTCTGAAATCGCATCACTAATGATTAATTCAACATCCATGAGGCTGCAAATATGAACATGCAACTTTCACAAATTAGATATTAGAGGCACTTCTTAATTACCTTTCTGTAAGATCTCTTTTCTGTATCATTTGAAGTAATGTAGTCTCGGTGGAAAGGTATAGTTTCTGATAAAATACTGGAAGCACGAACACATATATTTAACAAATTACTCATAGATAGGTGTTAATATGCCCTCAAGAAGTTATCAACATGGAAATATATGTTTACCCTGCGTATCTGAGAAGCAGAATGTAGAGATCTATGATATTGTTCTCCTGCCGATGATTGTTTGCCTAGAGGAAAATGAAGCAGAAGTTTAAAATAAAGCTGGTACGCCAAGTCGTCAACTCAGAGTCAAGCAATGGTGTGTAAACAAAGACTTATAGTATTTAAAAGAGCACCATACAATAAGGCAGATAATCTTATTAACACTCGCATAGAGCATAGAACTAGAGGACTTATAGTATGCCTTTGTCTCCAGATGTTATACTAACAGCCATTTCATTTGCATCGACGAAATCAAGCTACACATTTAATCAAACTTTACAATTGAATTTCCTTGTTTCCTCTTCCATTTTCATCCAACAGAACATCAGATTTCGTTATGTCACCGTTGTCCTGTTAATACCTGGTGTTTAGCGTGCAAAGCAATATGGTTCTACTCCAATTCTAGAGTTTCTATGTCGGCAATATAATTGATCAGATGACTATGGCAGAGATGTTGCAACTATCCATTTTGTTAACTCTCCCAACATTCACCAACCCCTACCCTTTTCACTTCCCAAACAAAAAGCTCGGATAAGAACACAGAAATGAAACCAAAAGGCAAGCATTATATTACATGATTTTGTTGCCTATACAGTTTGATACTATGTCCAATATTCACACGCATAGGGCGGGTGCAAGCGAGAAGATACAAACTAGAAATTTCCCGTTCAGCATAATAAGATCATCTCAATTTTCAACAGCAGCAATCTAAAGTTCTAATCTATAGTTAGATTTAGAGTTTATTCGCTCATCAAACAATAAAATTTTCAGTCTTGGCCATAGAGTTCTTACCTAGCTAACCGTATGGACCACCTGAAAATGCTCACATTCTGTCATCCTTAGCTATTTCACTATAAAATTAACTTTATCATTTGGTTGACAAGGAAAATTAGGGAAAGTGCTGAAAAGTACTTGACTCTCCGAAATTTTGTATGCATGATAAGGCTGTGAAAAGAAGGAAGTAAGAGCTGTTCCGTTGAATGGAAGTTCATTCCTTCAGATTTAGTAAACACAATAGAATACGAGTATTGAAGAGGAGCCTTGGAGCAACGGTAAAGTTAGTTTCGTGTGACCTATAGGTAACCTGTTCGAGCCGTGGAAGCAATCGCCAATGCTTACGCTAAGGTAGGTTGCCGACATCACGCCCCTTGGGGTGCGGCCCTTCCCCGGACCTCGCGTGCATGTGGGATGCTTGGCTATCCTTTAGTAGAATACAATATTGCATGGACTCTTCAAAATGTTGTCACACCCGCGTCGGATCCTCCAAAAGTGCACTACTTTTGGAGGATCCGACAACTAACATTTTTGGAGAGCCCGAGCAATATAAGTAGAATACGAGTATTGAGACGAAAAATTGTTTCTTTTTATTTTGAATTCCATTTTCCTTTCAAAGAATTACATAAAAGAAAATATTTTACCTTTTTCTTTCAACAAATTCTATTGCAATTTTCCCATGGAACATATTTTATAGTCTTTGTTGACATACAAACTAAGCGTACAAACATGAAAGTTAGTAGTGTACAGATTTTATTGGCAAAAGATATACACAGCAAAGCGCAGACAATTTTAAATTAGAACAAGTATTAGCAGACACATAGCAATAGAAAGAGTTAACGAGAGAGAACGAAGGGGACCTCTTTGAGAAAGTTATCAGCGATCCTGTAGTAATATTGGATAGGAATTTGATTGTCAACTTCGATCTTTCTAGTAAATTCTCTTATGTTGATCGGATTCCTCGCCCGACTCATTTCACCGGCGCCGGCGACGATAACAGATAAAAATTCCTAGTTTGAAACTCCGGTAAGTCAATGACTTGCTTGAATTTCTCAAATATGGAATTAGTTGTTAAATTTTGAAGGAAAATATTTTATTAGAAATCACTAGTATTCACACATAAAATAAGCTATAATAGGAAAACCTATTTTTATATAATTCTGATTAGTAATTCTAATTAAACATGAATTAAATAAACTTATAAACGCCAACTTGAAATTCCCTCTAGTCAACGCCATCACCAAACAATTATTCCTTTGACTTTTGGGGGGATGACAATTGATAAGTGCAATATATCATTCTCTTTTGTTCTACTTTTTGCTTCTAGAAAATTTCTTCGTGTTTAGTTGTTTAGTTGTATTGTTAATAGCGTCTCAAGTTTTTCTTTGATTATAAAATCTGAATATACATTGTTTTTTCTATCTTTACATAGTTAATAAGGACTATAGTTCAGATGAATAGAGTGAAGTTTATGATACTTCGTCTTAAATTGTGATTTTCAAATCTTCAAATAATCCCTTGAAGATAAGATAATTCCTTGAAGATACGATAATTCTTTACAAGACTCGAGTATAAAATAATCTACAAAAAGGAAGTTGAAATTAGTGCCATCAACTAAATTGACGCAATTGGATCGATTCGTTTTTTTTTTTTTTTTGGTTAACAAGAAAACCCTCGGTCGCTACCCTTCGGGTGCGCACAAGGTAAACCCGCTCCTATGTAATAGTCCGTAAATCACACAAAAAGGTAAACCGCACTAGACAAGCTCCGTGCAATGGCTCAACTGAGGAGGTATGCAAGTGTTTTCGTACCCTAGACATTCCATTTGGGAAGCTTACTAAGGAACTATTAACTTAAATTGTCCATCGTAGTGCCAGGGGCAGATTTAGGGGCGCGGAAAGGGCTTCACCCGAACCCTTCGCTGAAAAATTACATTGTATATATAAGGCAAAATCTGTTTTTTACCCCTTGACACAGCCCAAAAGCATAGCTTAGTGGTCAAGGGGTTCAAAATCTTTGTAATGTCCTTGCTTCAATTCCCACTAGCTACAATCTTTTGTAACTTTTTTCCTTTTTGAACCCCCTTAGCGGAAATCCTGCCTCCGCCACTGCGTAGTGCCTTCTAAGATTTAATAAATGCACTGAAGTACCATATTAAAGCAACAACAACGACCCAATTAAATCCCACTAGTGGGGTTTGGGAAGGGTAGTGTGCACACAGACCTTACACCTAGTCCCTACCTCGAGGGGGTAGAGAGGCTTTTTTCGAAAGACCCTCGGCAGTGCTGACCATATTAAAGGTCTCAATAAAACAAATTTATACACAGGATTGTATCAATACATCTGTAATTCCAGTAAGAGTTTCACTTCTCGGTTCTCTGCACAAGTAATTTACATTCTCCGGAACGATAAACCATGAAGGCAACCATAGCATTTTGATTCCTTTCAAGAATCTTAAACACAACTAGCATATATATGTATACAAAACTCACAATTTTCAATAGTGAGAAACTTGTGTGTATGCCTGCAAAGTGAGAAAGTATATAGCTCGTCAGCTGCCAGTAAGGAATCTTGTAACATATATCATCTGCAGTACAATCCTATTCATAACCATCAAGTCTTTCAGTCAGCAATACATATTACTTTAGTTTACTTCATATTCAATGGGTCTGACTCAAGAATAGTAAAAAATTGACAATGCATTCAGCAAATCAGAACATCTGGTAGCACTCGTCTGCAAAATATATGTACGTACTCTTCGACGTAAGCACATATGTTGAGGAAGGGACATGTTCTAAAGAGAAGAAAATAATTTTTAATAGAATAGCGGAAACACCTATAAGTTCCAAAATTGATCATATTTCCTAAATGTTTTTGAAGGACAGCAAGAACGTCTGTAATGTACAACTGGTAGATCAAAAAACTTTTTTCCCAAAAGCAAAGCACATTTTCCTCCCTTTTTCTAGTTACCAGGAAAGCTAGTGCTTACTAAGGATTTCAATACAGATGGTTCAGAAGAATTCAAAAGTCGATAGGCAATAAGGACGTGGCTCCAGTTATCATCCCTCCAAATTCCTTCAAACTGGAAAAGGCCCTAAATAATACTAGTATATGCCTTCACTAACAAACCCAAAAGGTTATACGCTAACAGCAGAAAACCAAGAGCTACTCAAACAAGAGCCTATATAGACAAAAGTTGAAATACCCCAAAACTTGGTTATGATTCAGAAGAAGAATTGATACTAGGAGCGAATGACATTATTCAACATATTTACTTTGTTATTATATCTAGTGAAACAAAAGCAAAGAGGACATGAGGTTGCCGAATTGCTTACATTTGTGGCTTTAGTCATTCGCTGCTTCAACTGTTAAACAGCATACAACCTTATCACCTGATCTATCTTGGCACGACAGACGGGGCAGCCCCACTTCTTTCCCTTGATCTCATTCAAACAAGACATGCATCCAGCCATGTGGCCACAAGGGATGCAAGCTCCTTCCACTGGAGCATCTAAGCATATTATACAAGATGAAGAAGCACCATCAGGATTACTGCTTTCCTGTGCTCCGGAGTTCTCAATAGTCGGAGAAGACAAGCCAACTGGGCTGGCGTCGATCGATGGATACTGAATTGGCCCATCGTCTATAACTTCACTCGTAAGAGGAGGAGCTGTTGGGACAGATTCAGTAACCGGATTCTCTTGCATTGCTTCAACAACAGTAGATGTATCACTAGAAGTGTGGACTTGCTCAACTTGAGTGCCACTTGAACTGGCTTCCTCAACCTGGCAGCCACTACTACTAGCTTTTTGGGAAGAAGCCCCTGTAAAAGAGCTATCACTATGACTGGCAACCTCAACAGGGTTAATCCAATTCATTGATGTTTCTGCTCCTGATCCTGGGTGATTCTCATGATAGGTTGGTCTTTGTTGTGAAGCGGACTGAAGAGAGGCACTAATCGCCATTGCTAATTCCATATCCTCTGTGGTCGAAGGAGCAGTTGCAGGGACCACAGGAGTTTGAGATCTGAAAGGAAATGCTGGATGCATGACCTGGAAATGTGGTATAGCAACTAAAGTAAGTTTTTAACTCCATTAACTACAAAAAGAACAGTTCTATGTCTTCACTGGTAGCATAGTCCTTGTTGCAAAATTCAAGAATATAACAAAAAATCGTTCAGTTGGGAAGAAGCAAGCAGATCTAGACATGACTGCAAACATAACTTCTGAAGAGAAAGGATGTATTATATTTAACCTGAGGAATTCCCTTGCATGCATTGCAGAAAGACTGCAATTGCTGCTTTTCGTTTTCCTGGACAGCTGTAAGTTTAATCCTTGTTTCTGCAATAAACATTTTGAAAATGGGGAAACTGATTCAGTAATAAAGTTGCATAATGCAAATAATGACTTAAACAACAGAATCATGCGATAGGCAGATAATTACTCTGTCCTGGCCCCCCAAAGCTAATATTCATTTCTACAAAATGGAACAATCATTTCAAATCTTTAAACTAGCAGATGCAGTTTCTGAGCGTTTTAACCCAATAGTTTCCCTTATGCATGGGTAGGTCTATTTTCATCAGTTAAATAACATCTGAACACTTATCAATCTTTAAGATTGCTAAGGCTGAGCATATTTGGCCTAACCAACAGATTGATACTAACTGACCCTTAAAACTAACAACTGATGATGAAACCTCGTGACACCATAAAGGGTGCAGAATTAAGGGAGATTAGAGGATTGGGAAAGACAACTCAGGATGGCCTTTCTTTTTAACCATGCTCATTTGAGTGGCACATGGTTTCACCGTCAGTTCTTTGGGCCGGTTAGTATCATTCCGCTAATTGGATTGCATTACTTTAGCAAACTTGTTGGATGATATGAGCTCAGGTGTATATTTAAAGAATGAAAATAGACCAGCCATAAACACAAGGGACAATTTTGGTTAAGAACTCAAGTTTCTTAACAATGTTTTTAATTCTGAGGTGAAGATGATAGCACAAGCAACACGCAATACGGATCCTCGATGCTTAAATGTGTAAGTAATTCAGTATGAGAATAAGATGCAAAAGCTTTATCATTTCAGACACTTGGTGGAGTAAATTTGACCATAAGATTTAAAAGCCTAAATGTCAAGCACAGGCTTAGAGGAGAGAACAATCTTAGCAATTGATTAGAACAGCCAGCAAAACTTCTAACTGACTTGAACCAGCTCTCAGCAAATAGTGGCATGGTCCAATAACTACTTTTCAAGCCCCATATATATCCTTTCCATGGAAGAATACTATGAACAGACACAAACACATACTGTGCATACAGCACTGTGTTACCGGTCCCTTCAAGTATTAGAACTGCCTTATTGTGACTCTAAAAGTTCATAAAAATTGCATAGCCCTTCCCTCGTTATAAATTCCGTCACCCCATTCTTCCGGGGGACTTTTTACTAGATCAGAATACAATGTACTTACGCCTAGCTCCTCGGGGTCTATTCCTTATCCCTTGGGAGGGCATTATCCCTCGCCTTCGCCTCCAGCGCCTCGGGACTATGCATGAAAATTAAGAAATAATCATCTTCAAATGGAAATATTCCATGGCAGCTATAAGAACTCTGCTTAAAAAACATTAGGAAATTACTGTTTGAAATATCGGATATGATAACTGCTGGATCAGGCTGGCTGAAATTTGGTTCCTCCATATTGGCCTTCCACAGTGCAACTATTGTGCGGGGCTGAGCATCCTGCTCAAGATATAACACTATGTAAGTTAGTAGCATGAAGCATATGACTTTTCAAAAACACGAATTAGTTTCCCTGGCCCCATTCGGAAAGCATATGATATGAGCAACAATCAGGAAAGAATACATGCAACACAGTCGGATCTTGACTTTTCTAACCAAATATAACTCAAAGGTAGGGAAGAATGAAATCGACCAGCAAAAGCAAGAAGCTAAAGAGTTGAGTTTTTGAGAGACGTTCCAAAGAAAGAAACCATCCAGGACTATCACAAAGGGGTAAAAATCTGAATTCAGCTGATTGCTTAACACGTGGAGCGAACTATATGAATCTCGTTTGTCAATCCAGTATTACAAAAGGTCTTTAAAACTTAAACATAGTACATTAGTAAATGCTTCTCTATATAAGTCTAAAACAAAATAGAAACAGGTGAATTACCCAGGTCCTCCAAAAAATCTAACAGTTTTAAGTTCCCAACTTACACACTGTAAACAATTAGATAGGAGACTCACCTGGACAGCTGAATATATAGCAAGCTCCAACTTGAAAGGCTTTCTGAGATTACGGGAACCGCATGGTAAGACAACCACCCAGCTATAAAAATGTGGAATCATCGTAAGTCCATTTTGATAACAATGTTAAAAACTAGAATAGAAGGCAAGAGCAAATTATTGAACTGTGAAAAGAACTGGTAGCAACAGAAATAAGACACATAAATCAATAACACGCAGCAATGCGCAATACATAGGATAACAAGCCAAAAGAAGGGGGGAGAACGACACGAGATGGTGTGAGACCAATGAAGTCACACACCATTGCCTGCCATTTCCATTAAATATAACCACTGAATATGCATTTCTGAAGTCTGAAAGAAATAAAACAATTTTCTAGTGAAAACCCAAAATGAACATTATACTCACACTTTCCGGCTAAGCAACTGTGGTGCGAACAGTTCAAGAAATCCAGGCCCGTAAAGTTCCCGTAGCCAACCAGAAAATAAGCAAATATGGTTCTAATGCATTACATGAAAATAACAAGTGTGAGAGAAAAGAATATTGAAACATAATCCTTGCATAAGTTGAAGGGTTGAATTAAAAACATAAAACTGAAGTGTGAACATATACCTCAATTCCACGGACAACATTGCTGAAACCTTTAATTCTGGCAACATCAAGTGGCGTTTGGCAGTCATCATTCATTATCAATGCATTTGCTTAAGACACACGAGACAAGTAGGAAATCAAACAAGTCAGAAAGGCGCTCATAGCCCAAATGAATTAGGCATTATATGTGTTTGAGTAGATATACCTCCATGTGAAAGGAGTAACTTCACTGTCTGCTCAAGACCTCTTTTTGCTGCATGATGTAGAGGAGTCCCCGCATGACGACCTAAAGATGTACATAAGGGTGTTACAGAAGGATCAGATAGATATCCATAACTTACAGAACAGATGAATAATGCTGATTATGTAAATACGACATTGTTTCCTAGATGAGAGTCGAATGCACATTATTTGGTGTGACGGAATGAATTTGGAAAATTGAACAAATGTAATTTTTGTATACGGATAAATGCAGGACACTTCATTTAAATCAAGATGTAAACAGAGGCTGAGAAATAATCAAAGTATTTTAGTTTACTAGTAATAACCGATGTCTTATTTAAGCAAATACACAATTGCTTGAATTAAAAGGAAAAAAAATGATTGATCTCTGTCGATATTGATAGATATTAATATGTGCACCATGATTTTGCTATTCCAAATTGTTACTCCATGCATGCTAAATAAATGATAATACTTTTATTAGAACAGATTAACATAAGAAAGCTTGAAATTAGAATACTTCGTACGCGTTTGGACAATAATTGGTTGAGGTTCAAAATAAGAGTATTTGAAATTGAAGTTGAAATATGTATGCGTTTGGACATGAATTTCACTTGGGAAAAAGTCAGAAGATTCGCGAGTGAACCATTATTTCATTTTTTTTGTGACAGCAAATACTAAAATATTATTATTGACAAACGGGGTAACTGTTTAAACAGGAAGTGTCCTAATTTTTAAAATGATCTCAAATGGGTAAAACAGTTAGCCGAAAAGACAATATCACCACTACAATAAAATAAGAAAAGTACCATTAATTTTATGCTTGGAGGGGAACAAAAATCCTATTTAAGAGAAAAGGTGAATTATGCTAAGATGAATGAAAATGAAAGCATGTAAAACATGGTGAGGTGTTGGAGTATCTCTTGTACAAATCAATTACCATTTCATAACACTAGCATTTATCATTTTCTCGTTAAATAGTTGCAAGAATAAAGTGACTTAATATGAGGTCTAACATGTCATGTTGAAACACTCATATCTCGAGTTACATACTCTGTAACAATGGCCTTAGGAGACTGGTCTAAAATCTATATAAGATAGCACAAAGAACTACCTCTCAATTAGCTCCATGAGTTTTCTCTCTTTTAAGAAAATTCACCCCATTATTACACAAAACTTTATCGGGTTAAGTCACTACCACAAGTTGCCATCTTAGTATACAAAGACATAGAAGATTAGTTACCTGGACGGTAAGCATTGACATTGGCACCCAATTCTATCAAAGTTTTTGCGACATTGTAAAGCTCAGGATTCATGCACGCCACAATCAACGGCGTCTTCCCCTCCTTATCCATCCACTGAAATCAACCCATTTAAACACATTATAACCACAGATTTCTGTAATATTCTTATCCATTATAAACACAAACTCCCTCTATGTGAACATCACAAAGCATAACTAGATATGTTACCTTTTCAAAAAAAAAAGCATAACTAGTCCTAAACCCTAATTAAGGAGGAGGGTTGGGGTACGCCAGCATAAAAATAGTCTAATCATGATGAATCCTCTGAACGCGAAATTTGTGGATTGATAATCCGATGATTCATATATATGACTCCAACTAGTTTAAATTCAGTGATAATTCATTGAGTGATATTTTTACACATATAGATGACTCCAACTAGTTTAAATTCAGTCATAATTCATTGAGTGATATTTTTACACATAATTCAAATTTACTAATATATTGTCTCGCTTTTCGTCTTCTTGAGCCTAGGGTCTACCGGAAACAACTTCTCTGCCCCTCGGCGTAGGGGTAAGGTCTGCGTACACTCTACTCTCCCCAGACCACACTTTTGGGATTTTAATGGGTTGTTGTTGTTGTTGTCTCGCATAAAGCAGAAATGATCAAAACTCACTATGGGAATATATATTATTCCCTCTGTCCCAATTTATGTGATGCACTTTAGTTTTTAGTCTATCACATCTATATGTAGAAACAATTTAACTTTAAACTTATCATTTTACCCTTAACGAGAGACTTACCACAAGTTTCCAAAGTTTTACTTATCTTTTTTTCTCGTGTCTAGTTACACAACACACATAAATTGGGACCGCGGGAGTATCAATCAAATAAACCAATATTTAGCTGTTAAAATCCCAAATTAACTTCAGTCAACCATTAATATAAACTAAATTCGCAGTGTTTCATCACTATAGCAACTCAATTTCATCAATTTCACAACTTTTTCCACTTTATTCTTCTTCTTCTTTTTGGTAAAATTCTAAAACATATGTAAAAATTCCAAAATTAGACCCAAAAAATGATATTAATGCACAACGAAAAATCATATCAATGATACCTCAAGGGCAGCGCCTTCACGGTGGAGAGATTTGATGCCTTCGATATTTCCATAATTTACTTGCTGATACAGAAGCTCGTCCTTCGATTGCTGCTGCCCCATCTGATCCACAAAAATTAAAATCGAAGAAAATTGGCAATTTTTTGTTTTCGGAAAATTATTGAGGATAGAGAAATGGGGAATGGGGAATTCGAGGGTTGAGTGAAGCAAAAGGTTTTATTTCTGACTTTAATTACGCGGTGGGTGTTGAAAAATGGAAATTTGTGGGGTAGAAATAATGAATAGCGGGAAATGTAGTGTGTTTGCTTAATTAAGAAGGGAGACTGACAAGTAGATGAACTAATATAGTAGTACGTGTAGACGCTTCTCATCCCTCTCTTTCTTGGAAAATTCTTGGACATGCATTGATTAAGAATAATATTACTTCAAACTCATCGAAATTTCAAAGGAAAATCTTACAATTGTTATAAATAGAATTGTATTTACGGTGAATATGTCTATATTTGGAGAGATTCTAGAGTTTATTACTTGGTGGCTAAGTCACTCTCTCCCTATAAATAGAGGACTATTCCATTGTAATTGATCCCAAAAAAATCAATAAGAATTCTCTCTCTCTACTTTTCTCTGTAATACTCTTCTTCTTCTTTTATTGTTTCATAACACGTTATCAGCACGAGACTCTAACCAATTGAGTAGAAGCTTTGGGATTGAGCATAATGATTGTCAATTATTCCATGAACTTCCTTCATGATTAAATTCTGAATTTAAGGTAAGTATTTTACCGTTTTTTCTCTTTTATTCTATACTTTGATTTTAAATACAAGCAAACACAACAAAGTTTGATTATAACTCTAATGGAGTTTGTAAGAAATTATAACCACCTGAAGTGGTAAAATTTCTATGCCTCGCTATGATCAAATTCATGTATGATTGTGGGCAAAGAATTGAAAACCCGTCCCATTAAATTTGCTTCATTCTCATTCCCTTAAGAGAATGTGATAGCAGTATGTGATAAGTCTGAAAGAAGACAAAATTATTACTATGAATGTATCAATGGATATGGACGTGGCAATAGACGAAATTATAATCGTCATCATTTGTGGTAATGAGAACAATAAGGATTCTCAAAATAATCTTTCACTCTGTGAAAAATATTTGTCATCGATTTGACATGAGATTTTGGAAAGCACATATAGATGATTATGGTCCATTCATGATGTGAATGTGACAACATCTGATTTATGAATACATATTCATTCTTCAAAGAATATGAACGTGCTAGTGGTAGTGAATATACCGCACTCACCTCAAAAAGGAGGTTTGAGATGATATAAGAAAATAATGTCATTATTATGGCATGAATGGTCATTGGTCACGTACCTATTGTACGCCAAAATATTTTGGCATTGTGATTGTTAAAAGACAACGGTAATGCAAGGAACAGATCTTGCATATAATTTTGACCATGACCATAATGGTATAACTTTATCTTTAAAAGAGATATTCACCATATGGATGTTGATGAATATGTGGTAGTACAAAATTAATTGAGAGCTCTAGAAGAACCAATTATACTATTTTGGAGAAAATTGATTATCAATAAGACGTTGTGTTGTAGTAAGTCTCAAAGAAACTTATTGAGTTTCTAAAGTATTCGCGAAAGCGGTTGGTCATACTGAGACTATAAATAAAGGAAAGATTTAATATCTTCTATTACTACAACTTGTAGCGGGGTAAATATGTGTGAAAAGCTACCCGCTTTATTCTCCAATTTATACTACATAAACAAAAGAATACCACAATGAAGTGGATATTTATTGATATAAAAACCCATATCATAATAAACTTGGAGTTTATTCATAATTGCACACATCATGGTGGAAACCTGAAGTTTATCAATATTGATAATTTATTCAGTTGGCATAATTGGTTTAGCCATATCAATTTAAGTATGATGTGCAAAAATAAAAGAGAATTCACATGGGTAAATATTAAAGAACTAGAAAGTTCTTTACGAATTCTCTAATGTTGCTTGTTCTCATTAATTAATAAGCCAACAAAATTGGGATCGAATCCCATAAATTCTGAAAATATCAAAGGTGAGTATGGGTCCATTCACCTACCATGTATACCACATAAGATGCATCTATGAGATGGTTACATGTGCGATTATTAATAACCCGCAACATGGTGTTTTGCGAGGTAACTTTCTCAATAATTTAATTTCGAGCATAATTTCCAGATTTTCTATTCAAGAAGTTCATCTTGATAAGTTGGTTTACATCACAGTTGGTTTAGAAAAATATTTCATTAAGTGTCTCTACTTAATAGCTAAATAATTGCTTATGAGAACAAAGTTATCTATATCAGTTTGATATACGTTATATACCAAAGTATATTATTTTCTCCCCTCACAAGTGGTTCAGGGTCAGGAACCAAATAATTCCATCTTATTATTATTGATGTGCGGTGTATATTTTGATTAACACCATAACGCACAAAGGTGGATTCTCAAAGTTGAGGTAACAAGTTAGTTTTTCTAACATGAGGGGGAGACATGATAAACAGTTGAGAAAAAGTTACGTTGAATGAATTATCTCATTTGTACATCTAGATCCTCGAATAAGATAATATGAACTTGAAGTTCATCAAAGGATAATTCGTGTGCAATTTATTGCAAAGCATGCCAGACGCATTTGCTGACCCAAAGAAAGTAACTATATTCTCACTGCAAATGCTCCTATTAGAATAAGTCCTAGAAGGACAAAGTCTATGGTACGCTTAAAGCGTATAGACAAATCGTTTTCAAATAACACTTCTTGATAAAGAAGATGAGCAAATGATCAAAATGATCATAATAAAGGAGGCAAGTGATCTAGAAGATCACATGACATAACACTTCATTAAATCTCATGAGAGATTCAAGTACCTGAATATATGAATGAAGAGATCTCTATGTTATGTGTTTATGAAAAATAAGGAGGTTGGAACTGATATAAATTTTTTATCGACGACATCTATGATAGCACTAAGTATAGATGAGGATCTTAAGTCTGTCGAATATAGACACAAAAATATTGGCCAAATGAAAGAGACACAATTCGAATAGAAATTGTTTCATACGAAAGACATATAGTTTTGGACCTGCAGTTCAAACACTTGAAAGTATAAAGTCAATGGTATGTTCAATCAGTTTTCGATATCTTATATGTCTAGCATGACATGAAAACTTGATAAAGTCAATTATATCGCTTATATGACATAACTTATATGACAATCCATGAAGAATTTAAGTTGCTTGAAGCATATACAATTCTTGATCTTGAAGTACCACTTCCTCAGTGCAATTTGTGCACAAATGTATGTTGTTATAACTATATGCATGATAATATGATAGCAAGAGTTTTCACCTCTATGTGAAGATATTGAACTGACGATTACAACAAGGTCATATGAAGACAATACATCTATTAGGGATGATGAGTTCAAGGTGAAACAAATTCGTTCAAGTTAATATGGCTGATCTTTTTATCACATCTCTACCAAAGATCTTTTGAAGATGGTGCACAAGATTGGATTGCAAATGCTTAAGGATGTGAATTGATGCTCTCATCAGGGGGAGTTAATACGCGTTGCACTTTTTTTTTCCCTTACAAGGTTTTGTCCCACTGGGTTTTCCTTGCAAGGTTTTTAACGAGGCAACCAAAAGGCGTATTGTAGATATGTGTACTCTTTTTCCTTCTCTAGAATTTTTTTTCCATTGGGTTTTATTTTAGTTAGGGTTTTAACGAGGCACATTATCTGTTGAATAGACATTCAAGGGGGAGTATTATAAATAGAATTATATTTATGGTGAATGTCTATATTTAGAGAGATTCTAGGGTTTATTACTTGGTGGATAAGTCACTCTCTCCCTATAAATAGAGGGTTATTCCATTGTAATTGATCCCAAAAAATCAATAAGAATTCTCTCTCTCTACTTTTCTCTGTAATACTCTTCTTCTTCTTTTATTGTTTCATAACAACAATACTATTTTTGGGGTAAGCCAAATTTTTATTTCTGTAGCTTTGACTGTTATTAAAAAATTAAGTATTTGTTATACTTATTGGCTTTCTATTGTGAACAAATTATTTTGTATTTATTCTTGATTTTATTAAAGCGTTTTTTTTCAAAATTTAGATGGAGAATCAATGTGCCGAAATACCCAAATTTACCATTCTACTTTTGATTATCTTTTAGTATTTTCTTGACCAAATTTTTTAGGTTGACATTTTGTCCTCCCCTCCCCTTATATGGGTCAAAAATTACCTTTGACATGACTAAATCGTATTAGCCGAGATTGACTCTATTTTATTAAATCTAATTGGTTAAACCCACATCTAAATTTTGGTCAAATAGTTTGGCGCCGTTTGTGGGGACTTCTTAGCTAATCTTTTAGTTTCCTTTAGAACTACAACTCACGTGAGTTGCTAACCTAAAAAACCACAAGGTTTTTCTCTTTCTTTGCACGTACGAAAATTTACATGGCAGGTAACCAAAGAGACAGGACTAAAGTGACAGGTGATATCCTCGGTAACCTCATGAACACTATCAACGAGAGTTATGAAGCAGTGGGCGATGACGTGACACCCCCTCCTCCCCCAGGCGCGAGAGGTCGCCTCCCTCTTCCCCCCCCCCCCAAATTGTAGCACGACAAAACCAAATAGAAAAAGGGGCCTCTAGGTCCATAGGAGAAGGGACGCCACCGGCAATGAAAAAGCTCCTTGAAGCGTGGTTGACCGATAAATTAGTAAGCGTGCTTAACAAAAAAGCTCAATGAACGACCATAGAGACCGCAAGAGCCCACACGGTACAACAAGCAAACGAATAGGGCGACCAAATAGACCCTCCAACGCTAGGTATAACTCACAATATTACTAACAGTGCAGGTGGAGACGTCCTCACCGATGTTCTGAAGAGAATGGAAGAAATGGAGCATGAGAACAAAACACTCAAGAACACCAAGAATGGGTCGACAAGATATCGGGTGCCCCTAAGCTACTGCCAAAGAGGGACGCCGGCAGGTTAGAGCACCTGTATAGCGAGGAAGAAACCCCACGTGCCATACCAAAGACCTTCAAAATGCCATCATATCTCAAGATATATGACGCAACAGCCGACCTCGAAGATCACGTGACTCATTACGTCACCGCTGTGAAGGGCAACGATCTCACCAAGGAACAAGTGTCCTCTATTTTATTGAAGAAATTTGGCACAACCCTCACTGTAGGGGCGTTAATATGGTATTCACAACTACCAGCCTGCTCTATAGAAACCTTTGAAGAAATAGCGACAGGTTCATGACGGCACACGCCGGGGCCAAAAAAGCCGAGCAAAAGTAAATGACATCTTCGCCATCAAGCAATCCCTAGGAGAGGGATTGAGGGACTTTCTTGCCCGATTCAACAGGGTAAGGATGACCTTACGAAATGTGTCCGAAGGGATGACAGGCGTAGCCTTTTAGAACGGGTTGAGTAGAGAGGGTTCAAAAGCGACCAGAAAGTTGCTGAGCCGGTTGATGAAGTACCCTCCAACCACTTGGGACGAAATCCATAATGCTTATTGTGCCAAAGTCCGAGCAGATGATAACGGCCTTAACGGACCAACTCGATGGCTCATCTTAGTACAAGCTGAGCCCAGGATAGAACAAAGAGATAACATAAGGAGGGATCACCCAGTCTCACGGCCAAACATGGAACGACATCAGCCTTACGTTCGGGCCCCTGCCCCTCCTTCCTTCCGCTATGATTATGGCCCATTTATGACGAGGACGGGGACTCACATGAACGAGAGAGGTATCCCCCTTGTTATCTGCTTAAAATTTTTGTGTGTTGCCTATTGAAATAGTCTACGCCCTAGAGAAACTCAGAACGAAGGTGAAGTGGGCGCCAAAGATGAGGTCCAGACCAAGTACCAGAAAATTCGACGCCCTTTGCGAATTCTGCTAGGAACGCGGGCACAAGACAGAAGATTGCATAACCCTAAGGCAAGAGGTTGTGAACATATTGCGGCAAGGACACCTCAAAGAGCTGCCGAGCGACAAGGAGAGGAACACCTTCACCAGGGGCCGAGAGCGTCAAAGCCCGTCAAAGCCGCCATTATCGGCCCGCACCATCAATATGATTATTGGCGGCAACGATGATGCCTCCATCAATAGTATCAAGTTCACCGCCACCCACAACCTCAAAAGATCGATCAACCGTGAATGGTATAATCGACTCGAAGAAAGTATCATCTTCGACGAGTTAGATGTCGACGGTTTGATGTTCCCTCACAATGATGCTCTTATCATTACTTTACAAATTTTAAATAGTGATGTTAAATATATCATGGTAGATGATAGGAGTGGAGTGTGCATTATCCATCCTCGAGTCCCCGCCTAGATGAGACTCGAGGACAAGATAGTGTCACGCTGTATCACACTAACTATTTTTAACAATGCAGTTGAACGTACCTCTGGAGAAATTACACTCCCCGTCCTCGGTGGCGGCATAACTCCGGAGACAATGTTCCACATCATGGACCATGCCACCACATACAATGCCATAGTAGGACGACTATGGATACATCCCATGAGAGTCGTCCCCTCTAGCTTATACCAAGTGATCAAGTTCCCAATACCTTGGGGAATATTCAGCATACGCGGGGAACAACGCACGTCCCGGGAATGCTACCGCATCTCCATGGATGGCTCGACGACCCAAAATATGAAAGATAAGGGAAAACAAGCATAGCAATCAATAGGGTCGAGGTCGACACGAGAAGAGACCAGGGACGTCATCACAGACCCTGAAACGGTCAAAGCCGTGGACTTAACTATAGAAGACCTCGACCCCGTTCAATTAAATCCTATTGATCCCGACAAAAAGGCCTATATCGGCTACAAACTCTAGAACCAGGTAAATTTAGTCAATTTTTAATATCTAATGCAGATTTGTTTGCCTTCAGCCATGCAAATATGTCAGGCATCCCCAAGAGGATCGCCACACACAAGTTGAACGTCCATTCTATCCCCCCGTAAGGTAGGTCAAATGAAAAATTAACCCCACCATCAATGATGTCATCCACGATGAGGTAGAAAAGCTATTAGAAAATGGCTCCATGAGGGAGTCGAAATATACCAAGTGGATAGCCATCGCGGTGATGGTCAAAAAGAAAAATGGGAAATGGTGGATGTGTGTAGAATTCTTAGAATCAAACAAAGCATGCCCGAAAGACCCATTCATATTGCCATATATCGACCAACTCGTCGACGCAATGGCCGGGCATGAGTTGCTGAGTTTCTTGGACGCATACTCGGGCTATAACTAGATACTCATGAAAGAAGAGGACCAGGAGAAAACCACATTCATCACCCACCTAGGAACATATTGTTATAAGGTCATGCCGTTCGGATTGAAAATGTAGGATCCACCTATCAGAGATTGGTCACAAGAATGTTCAAAGACCAACTCGGCAAGACGATAGAGGTATATATTGACGATATGATGGTCAAATCCGTAAGGGCGGAGGATCATATCGGCCACTTGAGGGAAGCTTTCGACATACTAAGACGGTACGGGATGAAACTAAACGTAGAGAAATGTTCATCTGGCATAGCCTTGGGGAAGTTTTTGGGTTTCTTAGTGTCACAACGAGGGATCGAAGTCAACCAGACCAAATCAAAGCTATCGAAGGGATACCTGAGAAACTGGCTACTAAGAAGTAGGTCCAAAAGTTGACTGGTCGAATCGCCGCTCTATCGAGATTTATCTTGCGATCATCCAATAGATGTCACAGATTTTCCGGCATACTCAAAAAGGATAACGGCCTTGAGTGGATGCCCGACTGTGTACAAGCTCTATGAGAACTAAAGACGTATATGTCCTCACCACCTCTACTCTCGAAGCCCGAACCTGGGGAACACCTTATTTACCTTACCGTCTCCGAAGTGACAGTAAGTGCGGTCCTGGTCCGAGAAAGTAAAGGTACACAATCTCCCATTTATTACATTAGTAAAACACTCATCGACGTCGAGATGAGGTACCCACACTTTGAGAAACTAGCCCTGTCACTGGTCGTAGCTTCACGAAAGCTTAGACCAAATTTCTAGTGCCACCCTATCTCGATCGTTACCACCTTTCCTTTAAGAAGAATTCTGCATAGACCCGAATTGTCGGGGAGGCTGGCCAAGTAGGCCATCGAGCTAAGCGAGCACGATATCACATATCAGCCTCGAATAATGATAAAGTCACAAGTGCTCACTGACTTCGTTGCAGACTTCAGTGCAAAGATAATGCCTGAGATCGAGAAGGAAGTCGCCCAAGCTTCTCTTCAAACACAAGATCTCTAGGTCCTATACACCGATGGCGCATTCAATACTTCTGGATCCGGACTGGGACTCGTACTCGAGGTCCCTACCGGCGAAGTAATTCGCCATTCCATAAGGTGCCTAGATATGACTAACAACGAGGCCGAGTATGAGGTCGTAATTGCAGGATTGAGACTAGCACTCAAATATGGGGCGAAGCGGTTGAAACTCCATTGTGATTCATAACTCGTAGTCAACCAAGTCATAGGGATTTTCCAAATCAAAGAACAAAGGTTGCAAAAATATCAAACTGAGATCTGTAAGCTGCTGCCCAATTTAGACGAATGCCAGCTCGACCAGATCCTGCGAGCCCAGAATGTCAAAGCAGACGACCTTGCCAAACTTGCCGCATCCACCAAAAGCATCACAACCGGGGATGAAAGTGTAGTCCACCTCCTCAACTTGTTGTTAGACCAAATCGAGGTAAGATCTGTAAATTTAATTGGGATTGGCGCAATTGTATTATCACCTACTTGTAGGGCGGCATACTCCCAAACGATAAAAAGAAACCTAAAAAACTAAGAATGCAAGCAGCCAGATACAACCTCCTTTATAACGACTTATACAAGAGAACATACGGCGGCCGTCTGGCGAAGTGTTTGGGTTCAAAGCAAACCCAACGCATTCTCAAAGAAGTCCATGAAGGCCACTGCGGCGCTCATTTTGGTGATCGAGCACTCGTTAGGTGCCTCATACGGGCAGGATACTACTGGACCACCATATAAAAAGACTAATCAGAATTTGTAAAGAAATGCGAACAATATAAAAAATACACCCCAATAATTCACCAAGCAGGTGAACATCTCCACTTACTCACCTCTCCATGGTTGTTCATCAAGTGGGGAACAGACATCGTGGGCCCCCTCCCAGCAGGGCGAGGTAATGTGCGATTTTTTTAGTTTTAACTGACTATTTCTCTAAATGAGTAGAAGCAGGAGCGTTCGCCCAAATACCCGAGCAAGAGGTAATCACCTTCATATGGGAAAATATCATCTACCGATTCGCCTACCCAAGGAGATCAGCTGTGACAACGGACCCTAGTTCATGGGAAGTGACAACGGACCCTAGTTCATGGGAAAGAAAATCGCTGAATTCCTCAAGAAATGGCATATTAAGAGGATACTTTCAACCCCTTATCACCTGGCAGGAAACAGGCAGACAGAATCCTCCAACAAGTCCATATTAAACACCATGAAGGAAAAACTCGAAGACGCCAAGGGACTGTGGCCGAAAATACTCCCAAAAGTATTGTGGGCGTATAGAACCACCTCGAAGACAAGCACATGAGAGACACCCTATTCTCTGGTCTATGGAACTGAAGCAGTTACACCAGTCAAGGTCGGAGAGCCCAGCTTAAGGTACTCCCATGAAAGCGGCACTAGCAATGACGAAAGTAGAAGGCAAGAGTTCGATGAGATCGATGAACGAAGAGACATGGCGTACATAAGAATGGTCGCCCAAAAGCAGCAAGCGGAACGTTACTACAACAAGAAGGCAAAGGTCCGACCGCTCAAAGTTGGAGACTACGTACTCAAAGCCAAAACAAGCAAGCAGAGATCCACGAGAAGACAAATTGGGAACAAACTGAGACGGTCCATACAAAATTATAGCCAAAGCAAATAAAGTATCATTCCAACTAGAGATAATGGAAGGAATACAAACAATTGGAACATTAGCCACCTCAAATACTTCAACTTCTATAAGGAAGAAGTGCCCCCAAGTCGTACTCTATTTCTCTCACTTGAGTTTTGTCCAATTAGGGTTTTCTCAAGCAATTTTTTAATGAGGCGACGAAAGGGACACTTCGAGTCTAAGTATGCAAAGAACAGACTGGTTTCTCTTTCATTTCCCGACTCCTCAAGACTCTCCAAGTCGAACAATGAAAGGACTAGATAGATTGGGACTAGAATGCCAGCCAATGCCCAAAGTTTGTAACATCTCCAATTATGTAATCAAAACACCAATGTCAAAGAATACAAACTTATGTTTATCAAAATCATCTAAACAAAAGGTTGAGTTCGACCAAGCTTGAACAACACCTACCGGCCCTCGACCGCGATTTAACAAAAGGTCAAGTTCGACCAGGCTCGAACAAACACCTACCGGCCCTCGGCCACGATTTAACAAAAGGTTAAGTTCGACCATGCTCGAACAACACCTACCGGACCTTGCCCGGGATTTAACAAAAGGTCAAGTTCGACCAAGCTCAAACAACACCTACCGGCCCTCGACCACGACTTGATAAAAGGTCATATTCAACCACGCTCGAACAAACACCTGCCGGCCTTCGTCCACGACATAACGAAAGGACAAAGTTTGAGTAATCTCAAATAAATGTCTAGCTGCTCTCGTCCACGTCTCAATAAAAGGTTAAATTCAACCAAATAAAAGGTTAAGTCCGATCAAGTTCGAACAAAGACCTACCAGCCTCGGCCACGATTTAACAAAAGGTTAATATCGACCAAGTTCAAAGAACACCTATCGGTCCTCAACTAAGGAGACATAATCGATCTGTATAGACAAAGGGATCATTCGACCTATGGCTATTCAGCCCAAGGACTATGGTCAGCTAGAGGACGACAACAAAAAATATAAAGGAGCAAAACATGAAAGTACAGAAACAAATCATGGCAAATAAGAAAGGCACAAATGAAAGCAAAAATCAACTTTGATATGCTTAGATAAATGTTTGTTACAAAGGCTCTTGGAGACGCAAACCAAAACATACAAAAAATGTTAAAAAATAACTACTGGCCATCGCCATCACGGCCCACAACATCATCATCATCCCAACCTTCAGCAACGTCACCACCCTCACCATCGACGCCATCATCGTCCCAGCCTCCAACGTCCTCTCCATCCTCGCCCTAAGGGTAAATAGAAGCGTACCAGGCATCCTTCTCAAGATGATCCATGCCATCATCCGCATCCTCATCCTCTTCACTAGGCCGAGGCGTAGCAAGGTCGTAACCACCAGCAAGCCGAGCGTCGCGAGCCTTGACTTGAACATTCTTAAAGGCCGCCCCAGAAATGGAGCCCGTCGCACGCAACTCATGAAACACATCCAGTCGGGCCTCAACATGAATCCATACTTCATACAGCTCACATAGGACGTTGGGGAAGCCAGAAACATTAGACGAAGAAGGCCACGCAAGCAGTTGGGCCTTCTCGGCCTCCAGAGCAGCAACTCGATCATAAAGATCAAAGGTTTCCTTTTCTAACTCCCCGATCCTCTATTCAAGTCGGTCCTCCTTAGCCCTCTGCATTGGCAGGTTATTTTCCTGCTCGGAACGAAGAGTTTAGTTCGCCAACTTAAGGAAATCTACCCTTCTCCAAGCCTCTGACCGAGAAGACTCCGCCTTCTCAAGCTCCTCCTGCTTCTCGGCGATCTCACCCTTGAGGTCCTCCATCTGAAATTGGCACTAGTCTAACTGGCTTTGCAGCTGGGCACTTGAGCTTGAAGGTCGCTACATTGGGCCTCCATGCCTTTGCTGAGTTCCATATCCTCATCCTTAGCCCTTAACGTCCTCTCAAGAACGCTGACACGCTCCACAGCCGCCATCAACTCTTCGTCTTTTTTCTTTAAATCCTCTCTCAAAGATAGCACGTTGCCTCCTTCGCAAAATCAACCCCGGAGCTCCCGGTACATTCCACAGCACATTGTATACTTATCTTCGGATTCACATAAATTTCTTTAAGCCTCTTCTCCCTCCTAGCACTTGCAATCTCTAGAATAACCGTCTACAAAATGAAGAAAAGATGTTAGAACCTTCATGGGAACTAAAGCATAAGGAAAGGAACAGACACCAGTCGTACTTACCCTAAGAGCGAGACCAACAATGTTATTTGGCAAGGTACTATCGTTTATCTTCTCGAGGGTTGCGCCCTCGACTTCAGAACAGAGAGGACCGAGGGCAGGGATTACCTCCTCAGTATTTATAAGCAGATTACAATCCATTGGGATCGTAATAGTCCTAGAGCCCCCCTCCATCCTCACCTCAAGTTGAGTGAGCCCCTCATCAATCATCCTCAACTCATCCAGATCTATGTCAGAATCAGATCCGGCGTCCTCCTCAGCAACGGTCGTTCTTATATCATCGGCAGATCAGGAGACCTCTACTGCAGCCCTAGAGGACGAAGCTTCCTCTCGCCTCAGAAGTGCGAGACTGTCGTCAAGCGCCCCCCTTCGATCGTTTCCCCCTCGGGATGCACCTGTACATCCATATTCATCTCTTCCAGGTGCGGGGCCTCGGAATCCACCCCAGTACTTTCTCTAACATGTATTACAGCTGTCTCTCGAAGAACAAAGTCGCCCTCCTCTAAGCCGATGGCCATTGGCACCCCCCCTCCGTATACGGCTCTCCTCTTGCGAGGCATTAGACCCCCATCATCAGGGGAGACATTGTCGTTCTCGTCAACCAACAATTATAGTTGAGGAGCAGAAGCAGCAGACGGGATGAAGATAGGCTCTTGGATTGCAGTAGCCAAGGCAGGGGCAGGTACGGAAGGTACAATAGTTTGCAACAGGGGCAGAAGCCGAAGGCACAACAGCCTTCCTCCGAAAAGAAGGCACGGGCGTCCGACTCCTCCGAGAAGACACTATGACTGGGAAAGAGACAAGCGTAGAAATTAGTAGAATAAATTGACATACAGCAAAAAGTGAAACGACTCGGCTAGAGAGAAGAAGTTACCTGTCGAAGGAAGAGCCGGCTTGAACTTCTAGAAAAAGCTCGGCCAGTCGCGGATCCCTACAACATGGGGGAGGACTTGCTCGACGCAATCAAAAATGCGCGCAACTAAAAGGGGAGGCTAGCTATTGGCTGCAAGAAAGGGAAAATCCTTCAACTAACTCAAAGCAAGTAAAGGAATAAAGAGAGAAACAGGGCACTTACGTGTGTAGTTCCAAGCCTTAGGAAAGCCGTCGACGTTAGTCACAACGTCCTCAGTCTTGACGTAGAAGAAGTTAAGTTAGAACTGATGACTGGCCCTGTCGTCCGTCTTCACCACCAAGCATTTTCCTCTACAGTGGCGAAGGTTCAACATCGTTCCCGTATAAAATCTAGGGGTGAATAGATGCACCAAATACCGCAACGTCAATTTGACCCCGGCCAGCTCGGAAAATTTATTCACCATTCTGATAATCTTATAGACGTACAGTGTAAGCTAAGCAGGGAAAATGCCGTAGTAATGACAAAATTCTTCCACCAACGGAAGAAGGAGGAATGAATAACTGATGAGGAAGGGGTAGGTGTATAAAGCACTATACTCAGGACGATGAACCTGCACCACATCCCCTTCGACCGGGATCAATTCGACGTGGTTGTGGAGACCAAACTTGGCTTTGAATTCCGCCAGCTCTTTGAATGTCATCGTCGATAGAAAAATCCCGGGTGCCGCGTTCGGTGATCGGGTAAGATCAGACCTAACATCGGGGTTACGGGGGATTATCTCCTCTACCGACAGGAAAGCTTCATCCTCAGCAATGGCAAAAACACTCTCCCATGGGATGGAAACACAACCGCCAAGGGAGAAACGTGACTCCCTTCACCAGCATCTAAGGGCAAGTTTGACATGCTTCAAGATAATGAAGAAGAATACAAAAGGGAGAAATTGGGGGATGGTGTAGGGCAACAAAATAGAGAAAAGAGATTCAGAGAAAGAAGATTCAGAGAAGAAGGCTGGTATTTCAAAAAGTTAGAAGAACAAAATTTCGAAGTCACGTCTAACAACCTCTATTTATAGAAATCATGGCACCAAATCCGAAACAGCTCGTCATAATTGGCACCGGAATCGAAATGACAGATCCAATCAAGGGTCATGCACAAATCAAAACAATGCATCAGGAACATGCGTCATCATGACGCATGATGTCATGACATCACCCTGACCCTTGGACTAGATGGCTCCAACAAATTACCCGAAAAACCTGAGGAATTTGAAATATGTGGCCCACAGAGGGCCACATTGCCTGCTCGCCACGACGACTACGACTCATGTGGTCTACTCGATAATTCGACCACGAACGACATTATCCACTCATTGAACTCACCTGCGAGGACGACCTCAATAAGCGGAGGGACTAACTGTATGGGTCAAAATTACCTTTGACATGATTAAATCGTATTATCATTAAGAAGGCCCTCATGGGCTGCCACGCGTCACCGGTATGACTTAGACAAAGGCCTGCCCGAGGTTGAAGTGGTCTCTTAAAAAGTGAAGGGCAAGAGCCGATGAAGTTATTGAAGATCAAGGTCGAGGAGTCAGCGAAGATCAGGGTTGAGGTCGAGCACTCATCGAAGACAGAGTGAATAACGGCTAGTTTTAGGATGAGACATCAAAAGAAAATATTTTAGTGGATATTCTCTGTACCTGTACTATTAGGTTTTTTTGGGTATATATTCCTTATAAATAGAAAGAGCCACAAGGATAGGGGACGGAAGATATTCATTTGTAAGAAAACACATTGACTTTCTAGATAGTATCTGGCTTTATTGCAAACATACATCAAATACTTTTTTCCTAAGATTCTTGCCTAACTTTTTCACTTGATCCAAGAACAACCTGAACATTCGAATGCTCATCATCATTCATCATTGTCAGTAGAAATATCCATAGATCTCACCCTTCTTCGGTTGACTCACACGTTCTTATTTACTTGAATGCATGCATTGTTGTTTATCAGTATTTAATGATATCCCCCTCTTTTTGGGTCATTGAATATTGTTAGTGTTGTCAACATTTATTGCCATTCGGATAATATACATATTATCTAACTACAAAATCAGCTGACATATCTCTTGGACATTAATATGGGTTAAGATTAACTCTATTTTATTAAATCAAATTGGTTAAACCCAGATCTAACACCCCTCCCACTCCCAGCGCTTTAAATAAAAATTCTAAACGGAGAATTAACGTGCCGAAATACCCAAAGTTATCATTATGCTTTTGATTATCTTTAAGAAGGGAAGTATTGGAGCAACAGTAAAATTATCTATGCGTGACCTATAGGTTACGGGTTCGAGCCTTAGAATCAACCACTGATACTTGCATCAGGCTGGGTTGCCTACATCATACCCCTTACGATGCAGCCCTTCACCAAACCTTGCGTGAATGCGGGATGTTTCGTACACCTAGGTGCATTACCTTTGATTATCTTTTAGAATTACCTTGACCAAAATTTTTAGATTGAATTTTTGTGCCCCTCAACCCCCCCCCCCCCCCCAACTTTATCCATTGGTGATGTTTTGACCAGATTTTTTAGATTGACACTTGGTTTTCTAGATGAATTTTTGTCATTGGTCAATTCCCTATTTTCCCTTGCTGAATTTTGATTACATGTTATCTACTTAATCTATTGGTGATGTTTCATGATACCCAAGTAGAGTATAATAATTCATACCGAGTAAATTTGTATAATGAGTAGTACTAAAAGAACAGAAGAAATAAAATGTATGATATTAGATAATTTTAAGTGCTACCATATAGTTTTTGTCTATGTTTGATCTGGAAAAAATTACATAGAGTTTGGAGTTTTTGACAAAATATAAGATGCAGTGACTTTTTAATTTACGGAGAATTGTTATTGGTGAAAAATTTGCAAAATAGGTTTGAATTTCAAATCCGAACTTTGTTAAGTAAGTTCAAATAATTGACTAAGGATTTGAACTTACGTAATTTTAAGTTCTAGGGTCAAAGTCAATCTCCAATTTAAACAAATTCGAATTGATTCTTTTGAATTGTTTAAACAGTATAACAAGCTAAGGTGGAAGACAAACTCAAAGATAATAGGAGTAATTAAATGCTTCTTATTTTCATTTTTTTGGTTTAATGTCAAGTGTCTATAGGACTTAATGAGAGACACTACTTTTTTTTTGCTATTATATAAGAGAAGGAACTGGTTCTCGTTTATCCGTAAAACGATACAGTTGAATTTAAACGTGATTTTTAGACAAGTGAAATAATTTGATCATGAAATAATAAAATAATTGAAGAATTATGCAATACTTAGCCTTAAGATGTAGAAGAAACAGCAAAAGCAACAGTTCCGGAAACAAGGTTTCCGGGCACAACAATAACGAAATCAAAACGCAAGAAAGTAAGATTATATTAAACTTTGTATAGAATGTAGCGTAAATTTGTTAGAAACTTCGTGTCCTTTACAATGATAGCTGAGCTCACTATTTATTTCTATGTCTAGGGAAGGAGGTCCTAGGATCATTCCCTTCTTTAATGTCAATTATGAGAGTCATTGATAAAGATGTAACGGTAAATATAAATGCCAAATTCCCTGTAACGGGAAATCACTCTTAATGCCACAAAATATTCTTTATTAGATGCTACCAGGCGCAGAGCATTTATCACACCTTCGTGAACATTATTCTTTCCGGTGACAAGCGGAACAGCTGCCTTAGGCCTTTGGCCATCCCCTCGTCTTGAATTCCATGTGTCCCTTTTTTGGACGGCCACGTGTCATAGAATCTTTTACCCTATACAGATAGTCCCCCTGCTTTTCGATGACATAACTTTGTGTTATCGGAAAGTTGGTAGAAATACTCTTTTGGCAGGAATTACTATAATCCCCTCTGAAGGCTTCTGATGGTTGATTAGACGCATGTCTCTCCGCATTAAATGCCCTGAACATGAGTCATCCCACGATTCAGCACAACTTTTGCAGATTATCGAGGTAATCATGGCCATTAATTTAGCCGCCAAAACTTTTACTTATATGCATCATCCTTCTCCCTTGTACTTCATAATTTTCCAAGCTTCCCTTATCTGACTTGCATTTTTGTTCTCCATCTTTTCCCTAACTCTCTTCAAACAAAAACCTTCTCCTTCTTCCATACAATGGCTTCTTCCTCAAAGCGCACCAGTTCTTCAAAGAGCAAGAACAACGCTGAGGACTTTGTTCCTCCAACAGTGGGCTCTATCATACCTAGAAGTCTTATTACTACAAAATACTTCGAAGAGAAATTCCCTACTGCTAACTCTCGTACATGGGCTGTCAGTAGGTACCCTTCTTCCATCCGTCCTTCTAGTATTCCCGTTGTGAAGGAAGACTGTCGCTACCATGATTTGGACATTATTGCTCCTGATCTATCAGAGCGAGTGGCCCTACCCAAGGAGGGTTTTACATACTTTTACACGTATCCTTTTACTTTGGGTGCATTCTCTTTGAGCGGGGAGCTTGACTCTGTGATTGCGGAGTTTTGTCTCCGCTACCAAGTGTGTTTGCCACAAGTAAGTCCCTCTATGTAGAGGACGGTTGCTTGCCTTCGGTGTTTGTGCTAGGAGACTGGGGAAGAGCTAACCTTAGCTCATATGATGAATCTCTATTCTCCCAAGATCTTCCGTGGGGGAATGATAAACCTTTCCAAGCATGGCCACCATGCTCTGTTGTCTAGCATGGATGATGATAACGACCATGGATGGATGGAACGGTTCATTGCAGTTGCCACCAATGACATCATTCCGGAAATGACTTCATCCTTTCCGGCCGCTTGGAACCACACTCGTAAGCTCTTTTTTTTAATATTTCCTTTTATTAAATATTCCTCTATAGCCGTATTGATCCTCCATCCTTCGCATGTTTTAGCAACTCGATGGATCCCACCAGTGGTTGAAAGTTTGGATTCAGAAGATCTTGGACGATACGACGCCCAAAACTCGTTTGTGGAAAGAACTGTCCCCTAAATATGGGTGGAAGGCCAAAAATCATGGTAATTCAAACTCACCTTGTTTCAATTTTTCCTGTGAAGAACTTGATTGACCTTCTAACTTGTCTATGAAATTAGGTCTACCCGCGGGCTCTATTGTTATCCCCGAGGAGGACGTCTTGGCTGATCCTGCTGATGCAGCAAGGCTGCTTCAGGAGGCGCTTACTCGAACATGTGTCTCCGGGCCTACTTCGGGCACAAATGTTTCTTTATGCAGTCCCTGGACGGAGGATAAACAACCGAAGAGAAGATGCTCCTCCGCGGCCGGGGAAAAGAATAAGAGGGCGAAGACTGATGCCCTCGAGTCATCTCTGGTAGTGATGGTGGCTGGCCCTCCTTCCAGGCCGGTCATAGACACCATGATGATTGATGATGATGAAGAAGCTAGTGATGAGGGAGCTTCTCTATATAGAAGACGACGATCCTCATCATCTCAACAGGATGCTCGACCTGTTGAGACAGTTACACCAACCGAGGACGATGCCTTAGCGCTTTGGGGAAAGTTTGATTTGGTAGATAATGCCAACTCCCATTTACGAGACCCTATTGATGTGCTCGGTACTGCGGGGCTGAGTACCTGGTCCCTACCGTCTTTGGTTGGCGAGCACCCAACAACCAGCACTGCATTTAATGCGGCTGCTTCATACCTTTCAACTCCATCAGCTTCATCTCCATCTTCACCAACACCAGCAACTGCTACATCACTTCTATCTTCATCCACTCTTCCACCAGCAACTGCTACGTTATCTCCAATGTCCGCACCCGACCACAAAGAAGGTGTTCCTTTTCCCCAGTCCCCAGTTCATGGGAATTTATGGAAAAGTTATGCTGCCCCTTCTAAAGATCCACAAAGGAGGAGGAACGTTACTCTTTCGATCTCTATCGGATGCAACCTTCTATTACGGCCGGTGGAGCTTGCTAATTATCTAAATCCTTTGGCTTCAGAGAAAGATTGGGAAAAGATTTGGGCACTCTCGGGAGAGTGTTTGTTAAACAACGCCATGCACAAGGCCGCAGCGGTACGTTCCTTTCTTCCTTCATTATTTCTTCTATTTTCGGCATGAACATATCCTAAATTTTTCCCTTCTTGCTTTATAGGCCAACTTTCCTGCCTCCGAGGGCCTTCAGAGGTTGATTTGTGAGAAGGAGGAACTTACTTCCGAGCGGGATCAACTTTTGGTGGAATGGGACCAAGCCGTTATTCGCCTATCGGAATTAGAAGCCAAAGCTGCTGAGGCTGTTGTATTGGAGGCTCGTTTGCAGCAAAGCAAGCAAGAAGTGGTAACCCTTAACCAAGAAATTGGCCGGTTGAGGGTTAGATTTGACGAAGCCAGGGCCAGATGGGCTGAAGTCCATAATGCCGTTCTTGCCGCAACCAAACGCGAGGCTGCCTCAGGTGAAAGAGTGACTAACTTAGAGGCAGCCTTGAACTCCAAAATTGAAGAGCTTGCTGCTGCGGGGGCGAAACACGCCCAGTTGGAAGACAAGTAAAGGAAAACTATCGAGCATAATAGGCTTTTTAGTTCAACTGTCCGTGACCTTGATGTAAGTCTTAGATCTGTTAGGTCCGCCTGGGAAAGCCTTTCTGCCGAGGTAACCCGACTCAAAGAAGAACTTAAGCGTCGAGCAGATTTCCTCGTTGTTGAGAAAACTTACGCTATGTATATCATGAGGAGAAAAACCTTAGAAGAGGACAAATCTGGCATCATTGATTTTGATACCGAAATTGCTAAGGCCCGTGAGCTTGAGTTAGCTACTAAAAATCGACTCCCAACGCAGTCTGTTGCTCCTGGTCCTTATGGTTCCGATTCCAAGTTCTTGGGAACTGAAGAAGAATCAGAGGACGATGATGCTGAAGGCCAAACTAGTGAAAATATCGAGCCATCGGTGGATCCATCTACTTCTCCTAGGGACGCGGACATATCTCTTCCTCCTGGTTCCGGAGATACTACAGTTTAGCTTTTCTTTTCTTTTTCCAATTCTTGTACCTATGCTGTTTTGGCATGTTTTTGTAAATAAAGACATCTTTTTGCTCAAGTATTGTTTGAGTCTTACTTTCGTGTGAATATCCATGCAAGTTTTTAACCTTTGCATTTTGCGCACGCTTTTCTATTTGCGTATTATGTGTAGCCTTGGATGTATTTTCGCCGAAAGCATTTCGGTTTCGGGCATCAACCCTTTTACGTGAGGGCTTCTATAAGTATTTGCGTAAGTTTACTTTTTGCGTCCTTCTGTATACATTGTGTATTTTTCCCCAAAGGCATTTTGATTCCGGGCATAAATTCTTCCGAAACCAACCCTTTAACGTGAGTATTTTCATAAGATAGGGCCCTCTTATGTTTACGGTGCTCTTGAAGAGGACGTCTCCTGTTCATGACGGCACTAGCATTTGAAGTACTTGTTTAACTTTCAAATGACAAAGTTAATTCATCGTTCAGACAAGAAACAAGATAAAAACAAAAGGATTTCATTTCATTTAATTCTTTCTATTTTCAAAAGTACATAAGAATTTGCTATGCTGAAAAGAAATTGCCATTACTTGTGGCTATCTTGTACAACTTATTCGAGGCTGGTCGCGCAGTCCCTGGTCCGGATGATGCAATTATGTTTCCAGTTTTTCATTTCCTAGTCGACGTGGCAGTCATTGTTGCCGTATCCTCATATCATTCCCCCAGTGTTCGAATGCGAAGAATGAGAATTGGAACACTGGAAGTCTTGTATCTTTAAAGATTCTACCCGTGAATTGCTAGATAATCCTTAACTAGGTAACACACTTTACTTCCCCTCAGGAATCTATGCTATCAAGCAAAAGGCTATCTAACAACCTTCTAGTGGTTTGTGCTCATGAACGGTGGGGTAACCTTTGCTCAATAGCAAACTTAACTTCCCAGTGGGAATTTGCTATAGAGCAAAAGATTATCTAACCGTCCCCGAGTGGATCCTTGCTTGTTTTCCTTGCTATTAAAGGTCTTATTGCTGCTGCCTTTGTAGTATGCTTTCTGTCGCTTCCTCGTTAAAAATCTTGCCAGAAAAATCCAATTAGGACAAAAACTGAACGAAGGGAAAAAGAGTGCATCACATACTTTTTGATCGGATAATGTTCATCAGCAATAATATATTTTGAGGTGTGCCACGTTCCAGTTGCTGGGCAACTTATCTCCATTCTGGTTCTTCAACTCGTATGAACCTTTCTCGATGATAGCTGAAACTCGATAGGGGCCTTCCCACGTTGGACCCAGCTTCTCCGCGTTGAGCTCTCAGGTATTTTGAGTTACTTTCCTTAGGAAAAAGTCTCCTACTTTGAAATAACGGAGGTTGGCTCTTCGACTATAATACCGCTCCATTCTCTGCTTTTGAGCTGCCATTCTTACATGCGCCAAGTCCCTGCATTCCTCGAGGAGCTCCAAGTTGACTAACATTGCTTCGTTGTTCGATTCTTCATCTGCCTGGAAATATCTCAAGATGGGTTCACCTACTTCCACCGGGATTAAAGCTTCTGCACCGTACACAAGGGACTCGACTTGGCCGTTGTTTGGTATGCCCATAGAACCCTGGGTAATTCCTCGGGCCAATTACCTTTAGCCGCTTCCAACCTTTTCTTGAGGTTTTGAATAATCGGTTTGTTCATTGACTCCGCTTGACCATTTGCGCTCGGATGATAGGGTGAAGATGTGATCCTCTTTATTTTTAAATCTTCGAGGAACTTTGTAATCTTTGCACCAATAAAATATGGCCCATTGTCGCATGCTATCTGTTTTGGTATTCCGAACCTGCAAATTATATTTTCCCACAAGAAATCGACCACTTCGCATTCTCTAATCTTCTGACAAGGACCTGCTTCCACCCACTTAGAAAAATAGACAGTCAAAACTAAAAGAAATCTTACCTTTCTGGGAGCCAGTGGCAGCGGTCCGACGATGTCCATCCCCTATTTCATAAACAGCCACGGGATAGAAGCGAATGTAAGGGTTTTGTCGATTGATGCACTAGTGGTGCGTAGCGTTGGCACTTACTTCCGGCGTCCCGTTCCATGTGGGGCCAGTAATATCCTACATTTACCAACTTCAACACTAAGGAATCTGCCCGAGTGGTTGCTGTATATCCCTTCGTGGACCTCTCTCATGACATAGTTAGCTTTGGAGGCCCCTAAGCATCGGGCCAGCGGGCCTTGGAAAGATTTTCTATACAATTGGCCTCTCTTGAAACTATATCGTGCTGCTTTGGCGCACAGCACCCATGATGCATTGGGGTCTTCGGGCAACTTACCGTGCTCGAGATAACCGATGATTTCATTCTCCAGTGCCAGACAAAATTAGTCGAATTTACCTCATAGTAACCATCCGCATCCAGGACTGAGTTCATTAGTTGTACTACCGTCCCATACTTCGATCCCTTTATTTCCGTGGGTGATCCTAGGTTTGCCAATGCGTCTGCTTTTGCGTTATCCTCCCTTGGGATATGATTAATTGACCACTCCCGGACGCGCCAATAGAGCCTGGACTTTTACCACGTATTGTTGCATGCGTTCCTCTTTGGTTTCGAAAATTTCGTAGACCTGATTTACCACCAGCTGTGAGTCACATTTGATTTCAATGACCTTGGAGTCAAGTCCCCAGGCCAATTCGAGCCCTATTTTCAAAGCTTTATACTCTTCTTCATTGTTAGTTAAAGGAACCGTTCTGATGGCTTGCCTTAGGGTTTCTCTTGAAGGCGTGATTAAGGCTATTTCGAGCCCGGGCCCTTATACATTGGAATATCCATACGTAAATAAGGTCCAAACCCCTGATGTTGATTCCGACACCATTACTGCCTCCTTGGTTGCTAGAGGCAATAATCCCGGACTGAAATCGGCCAAGAAGTCAGCCAAGACTTGTGACTTAATTGCAATCCTTGGTTTATATTCTATGTTGAATTCACTCATTTCGACGACCCATTTGGCCAATCTACCCGAGAGCTCGGGTTTATGGAGGATGTTTCACAAAGAAAAGTAGTCACCACGGCTATCGGGTGGCATTAGAAGTAGGGCCTTAGCTTTCGAGCAGCAACTACGAGAGCTAAGGCCAGTTTCTCCAAATGTGGGTAGCGAGTTTCTGCTCCCGTTCAAATTTTTCTAACATAATAAATGCGAAATTGTGTACCTTCGTCCTCTCGAATTGAAATCGCACTTACCGCAACTTCCGAGACCGCACGGTAAACTAGCAAAGTTTCACCTTCTTTTGGTTTTGAAAGCAATGGAGGGCTTGAAACGTACTTCTTCAAATCCCTCAAAGCCTACTAGCACTCCGGGGTCCATTGGAAATTATTTTTCTTTTTGAGTAGTGCGAAGAAGCGATGATATTTTTTCGATGACAAATGAACCTGCTCAAAGCTGCCTATCTCCCCGTGAGCCTTTGGACTTCCTTCACGTTTGAAAGTTGGTCCGGGATGTCTTTTATAGCCTTGATCTTATCGGGTTTACCTCAATCCCTCTTTGTGATACCAGAAATCCCAGAAACTTAAAAGATTCAACCCTGAACACGTATTTCTCGGGATTAAGTTTCATATTATGCTTCCTCAGGATGTCGAAAGTTTATTGTAGATGTTTAAGGTGATCACCTGCACTTCGAGACTTAACGAGCATATCGTCTATATAAACTTCCATAGTTTTCCCTATTTGATTCTCAAATATCCTGTTCACGAGCCGTTGATAAGTGGCTCCTGCGTTTTTCAACTCGAAGGGCATCATATTGTAACAATATGTACCAAAATTCGTTGTAAACGAAGTCTTTTCCTGATCTTCCAGGTTCATCTTAATTTGGTTGTACCCGGAATAAGCATCGAGGAAACTCATTAACTCGTGACCGGCCGTGGAATCAATCATTTGATCGATGTTTGGCAGTGGGAACTAGTCTTTCGGGCATGCCTTATTAAGATCTTTATAATCTACATATATGTGAAATTTATTGTTCTTCTTAGGAACTACCACTACATTTTCTGGCCAGTCTGGATATCTTACCTCTCGGATTGAATCGATATTAAGTAAGCGGGTTACCTCTTCTTTGTCAAATTTGTTCCTGGCTTCGGCAATAGGGCATTTCTTTTGTCTTATCGGAGGTATATTGGGATCCAAGCTTAACTTGTGTACGACTACCTATGTTCGGATGACTGTCATATCCTCATGCGACCATGCAAAACAATCAGCATTAGATTTAAGGAATTTAATAAAATCAGACCCGAGCTCCGGGTGCAGTCCCATCCCCAAGCGGAATTTCCTTTCTAGGAATTCTTCGAACAATGCAACTTGCTCCAGCTCTTCCGCTGTGGATTTCGTTGCATCCGTCTCTTTTGGAACTTGGAAATATCTCGGCACCTTATAATATTTCGACGCCTCTATCCCGAGGCTAACTTCTTCTACTTCGGTAGTTGGTGCCGGTTCCTGTAATTGCTATGCCGCGTGTTCCTTTCCTTTGCTACTGAAAACCGAAATTGCATTCATCTCCCTCGCTGCCGGTTGATCTCCCCTTATATGCTTAATTCCCTCGGGTGTTGGAAACTTCAGCAATTGATGATATGTTGATGGTACAACTTTTATCTCGTGCAACCAGGGTCTTCCCAGAATGATATTGCATCCTATATCACCATCTACCACTTCGAAATAGTTGTTTTCATTACTCATTCAGCATTCGTGAGTAATAAAATTTGTTCCCGAGTTGTCACGTTTGCGAGGTTGAGTTCGGCGAGGAGCTTCGTGGCCGGAATAATGCTTCCGTGAGTTTAGCTTGCTCCAGTACTATCCATTGTATGATATCAGCCAAACTTCCTGGATCCACTAGAACACGTTTAATCTTAAAATCTAGCACATTTAAATAAATTACCAGTGCGTCTTTTTGTGGTAGCAACAATCCGTCTGCGTCCTCCTCCGTAAAAGTGATATCATCTTCCCGGAGCCTTTTACTATAAATTATTGATATTTTCGTCTTCTTTCCTGCCAAAAAGGTGACCCCATTAATCTTATTCCCTCTGAAGATCATATTGATCGTTTGGCGTGAGGGTTCTTCTCCTTCTTTCGAGGGTTCCGCTTTGTCCTTATTACGACCATAATTGTTCTTAGCTCGGTCGCTTAAGAACTCTCTGAGGTGACCATTCTTCAATAATATTGCCACTTTTTACCGAAGGTGTCGGCAGTCCCCTGTCTGGTGGCCATTCGTCCCATGGTATTCACACCATAAGTTGGGATCCCTCTGGGTGGGATCAGATCTCATTGGTTTCGGGAATCGTGCCTCTTGATGTTTCTCATGGCTGACACAGTTCCACTATACTGACGTTTAAGTGTTTGATATCTAGGGATTTTGCCATGTTTTATACTCCTTCTTACTTACGCTTTGGTTATAAATTGATACAAAATAGTCCCAAAAGGCTCATAAGTGTGCTTGATTGCAGGTTTGATCGACAAAGTGAAGAAATGTCAAGGATCGGCTCAAAAGGGAGTGAAACCTGCTCAAGTATCAAAGACAAGGCAAACTGAAGATAAAAAGGCCTAGTGCTGCCGCATTCGACTTTGTGCGGTCCGCACTAGGTAGATTCAGAGAGTTGGCATTTACAAGCTTCAAGCAATGCGACCGCTGTACAAATTGTGCGGTTCGCGCTGATGGCTCCGCGGCCGCACGACCATTTTGTGCGGCCCGCGGAGTAGAGATTCAGAGAGATGAAATTGCCAGATTCCAAGCCTTTGCGGTCCGCGGTCATCTTTGTGGCGGACCGCGCTAGCTGCCTCCGCGGCCACGGTCCATTCTGCGCGGTCCGCGGAGCCCAACTTCAGAGAGCCAAGTTTTGAAATTCAAGAGCCTTGTGCGGCCGCGGTCCATTTTGTGCAGACACTGATTTGTATTTTGTGGATTTGACTCTTCTTGAGCCTCCGGTCCATTCCAGCATAGTATAAATAGAACATTTTACCATTTTTAGGTCATCAGTTATTTCCAGACTTTGGGCTGCGCTCGTGAGACTCATTTTGTAGCCATTTTTGGCATTTTAGCTTGAATTTAACGATAGATTCTTGTACTTTAATTTAGTATTTAATTAATATGTCTTGTTCTTCATCTATTTCTTCATTTTCTCCTTCAAGCATGAGTAGCTAAACCCATTAGCTAGGGTTGTGGCTCAACCCTAGTGTGGGTAATTGATGGGTGTTGCCGTCTAGGGTTTGATTGACTATTGGGTGTTTGCTATTTCGGTTGATTTTATATTTTAATCTATAAATTGGTGGTTGCAAACACTGATTTGTACTTTGTGGATTTGACTCTTCTTGAGAAAGAGAGTCTAAGTCTCCAAAATTGACTCAACAAGGAATTGGGATGGATTCATGAGAAATGATAGTCCCAGTTAACGGGTTAAACCTCGAGAGAGTAATCACCCGACTTGAACCCTAGTTGCTTGATCTAATTTGCCTACCCATTTGGTCTCGAGAGAGTCAAGTGGGCAAAATGACTCTCTCTACCAAGAGGTGTGAGAGTGGATAAAATTGTACAATGGTTATAGCATAAGCCCCAATTATGTCAATCTAACCTTAGTAACATCTACCCGTCAATTAACCACCTAGGTGATGTCACGACCCTAGTGCCATTCTTCCCATTAGATACAACTTTAACAATTATCTCTTAGCATAATCTAGTTTCAATTAGTAGTTTGATAATAGTAGTTTATACGAAAAAACCCAAAAATGTTGGAAGTGACATTTAGAACAATTACACGACTCTAGTCTAGATAGATGCCCAGCTCCAATTTCTAGCTCTCTGAGGAATTCGATCCCGACCCTCATATCGGGTAAAAGCTATTGCGACCCTCTCTTCCTACTTTATAGTAGTTTGGAGTTGGTAGCGATCACTTTTTGGTGCCGTTGCCGGGGAGCTAATGGTTTTGGCTATCTATTTAGTTAGTTTTGTGTGTTGTTCTTCTTTCCTTCTTATTTACTAATTTGTGTGTGTGATTACTACAGGTACCAAATGGCTTTAAACGCGAATGACCCTCTTGGAAACGTGCTTGCGGGGGAGGAGGTAGATGAAATTGGAGACGATGAGGTGCCTCTTGTACCTCCCGAACGTGGACGAGGCCGCCAGGCTAATGCTAATGACAACGTTCCAGACCCTCCTCCGCCACCTCCAAGAGCGGTTCCTCGGGTGCTACCAAATCAAGGATATGCGAGTGCGATTGTCCCTCCCAGAATCCGGGCGGGCAATTTTCAGATAACTAATGTGATGCTGACCCTACTTGAGCAGCGTGGGTATTTCATGGGCGCTGCGGATCAAAATGCCTACAAACATCTAAAAGGGTTCGTGGATACATGTTGGGGTAGCAAGCAGACGAATGTGTCCGAAGATGCTCTTAGGTTGAGACTTTTCCCGTTCTCACTCCGGGGAAAGGCATTAGATTGGCTAGAGAGACTCCCCAATCATTCCATTACAACTTGGGACGAGTTGGCGGATAAATTTATTGCTAAATTCTTCTCACCCGGGCATATGGCGGCACTTCGAGATGAGATATTGGCTTTCAAGCAAGAACCCACGGAACCTCTGCATGAGATTTGGGAGCGATTTAGAACAATGGTGAAAGAATGCCCAAACAATGATATGACGGAGGCGATGATCCAACAAACCTTCTATCGGGGCATTAATACAACAAATCAATGCATAGTCAATCAATTGGCCGGGGGTAACTTCATGAGGTTGACTTATGACCAAGCTTGTGAGATTCTTGATGAGATGGCGGACACATCTTCCTCATGGCAAAGTAGGGCCAATGTTCCTCAAGGCGACCCTACAGTTATTCATTTGCATAAGGAGCTACATGACCATGGACAGGCTATAGCGGAGTTGACAACTACTACGAACCAATTGGCTAAGGCACAGTTGCAACAAGTCCAAAACCCTCGCCAAGTGAATGCTATGGGAAGTGTTAATTTGCTTACCAACAAGAGAAGGCAAAGGAGGCAAAAAAATCAAGGGAATTCCGAACAATTTGATGATGATGGTGATGGGTTTCAAAATGAGGGCTATGATGAGCAAAGTGAAGAGGTACAATATGTTAACAACTATCAAGGCAATAGAGGCAACTCTTCAAACCAACAATGGCGACCTCAAGGTAATTGGGGCAATCAACAACAATACGGTGGTAATTGGAGCAATAACAACCAAGGCGGTAATTGGAACAACAACAATCAAGGCAACCAAGGGCAGTGGAACGGTAATAACAACAATTGGAACAACAATGGTCAAGGCAATTGGAACAACAATGGAAACCAAGGCAATAGGGGGCAAGGCTTTCAAAGGCCCCCCATGTACCAACAACCGAACAATCCACCCCCGTTCCCTTCTCAAGGATCTAGTTCTTTGGGTAATGATATGGGAAGAATAGAAATGATGTTCGAACAAATGATGAAGAAGAACCAAGATTCCGATGCTCAATTGGCTTCCCACAATACCTCCATTCGGAATTTAGAGGTGCAATTAGGCCAAATCTCTCAATCGTTGAATACTCGCCCAAAGGGTGCTCTACCAAGTGATACGGTAGTGAACCCTAAGGGTGGGAACAATCATGTGATGGCGGTTACAACACGAAGTGGGAGAGGCGGTGATGTGCATGCCTCGAAAGATAAGCAAGTTGTGGATGACGATGTTGAGTTGCAAGAAAATGATATTCCTTTGGTAGTTGAAGATGTGGTAGAGAATGATGTGAACAATGATGTGAGGATTGACATTGATGAGGCCGAGGTGGAAACTCAAGAGGCCGTGAACCCGTCTAGGGAGCACATAATTGACATGCCGGAGCCGGTGGTGCCAAAAGCCAAGGCACCTTTGCCTAGACCACCTCCGCCTTATCCTCAAAGGCTAGCCAAGCAGAAAAGTGACAACCAATTCAAAAAGTTCATTGACATGATGAAGAGCTTATCCATCAACGTGCCTTTGGTGGAGGCTTTAGAGCAAATGCCTGGGTATGCGAAATTCATGAAAGAGTTGGTTACAAAGAAAAGATCAATGGACTGCGAAACTATCAAGATGACCCACCAAGTTAGTGCCATAGTACATTCAATGGCCCCGAAATTAGAGGATCCCGGTGCTTTCACTATCCCTTGCACCATTGGTAGTGCAGACTTTGCTAGAGCTTTATGTGATCTTGGGGCAAGCATCAATTTAATGCCCTTCTCAGTTTTCAAGACCCTGGGTATTGGGCCACCAAGGCCAACTTCCATGAGATTACAGATGGCAGATAAATCAATGAAGCGTCCTTTGGGTATAGTTGATGATGTGCTTGTCCGGGTGGACAAATTTATCCTACCGGCGGACTTTGTGATTTTGGATTGTGAGGTGGACTATGAGGTCCCAATTATTCTAGGGAGACCTTTCCTTGCAACGGGGAAGGCATTGGTTGATGTTGAAGCGGGTGAACTAACTTTCAGGGTAGGTGATGAGAAGGTCGTCTTCCATGTTTGCAAATCCATGAAGCAGCCCAATAGCACCGAGGTGTGCTCATTTGTGGACATTGTCACAGCTGTGATAGTGGATGACACAAGTTCTATGATCAACGTGGAGGATCCTCTTGAGGCCGTGCTCTTGAATCTTGATGTCAATGATGCTGCAAGCAGAGTGGAGTGTGTCAATGCTCTACATGTTATGGGCTCTTATTCTTATGAGCCGAGAAAATTGTCTTTGGATCTTGAAAATCGGAAAACTCCACCAACCAAACCATCAATTGAGGAGCCATCGATGTTGGAGTTGAAGCCACTTCCTCCACACCTCAGGTATGAATTCTTGGGCTCTAATTCAACTTTACCAGTTATTCTTTCTTCTTG